>NW_026600604.1:172500-179929 GCF_029448725.1 Salvelinus fontinalis | reverse complement strand
GGGGTCATTATCCACTTCGCGACCAAGCTTTAACTTCCTGACTGATGTCTTGAGATGTTGCTTCAATATAGCCACATCATTTCCCTTCCTTATGATGCCATCTATTTTGTGAAGTGCACCAGTCCCTCCTGCAGCAAAGTACCCCCACAACACGATGCTGCCACCCCCGTGCTTCACGGTTGGGATGGTGTTCTTCGGCTTGCAAGCATCCCTCTTTTCTCTCCAAACATAACGATGGTCATTATGGCCAAACAGTTCTATTTTTGTTCCATCAGACCAAAGGACATTTCTCCAGAAAGTACGATCTTTCTCCCCATGTACAGTTGCAAACCGTAGTCTGGCTTTTTTAAGGTGGTTTTTGAGCAGTGGCTTCTTCCTTGCTGAGCGGCCTTTTCGGTTAACTCATTTTACTGTGGATATAGATACTTTTGTACCCATTTCCTCCTGCATCTTCACAGGGTCTTTTGCTGTTGTTCTGGGATTGATTTGCACTTTTGACACCAAGTATGATCATCTCTGGGTGACAGAAAGCGTCTCCTTCCTGAGCGGTATGACGACTGCGTGGTCCCGTGGTGTTTATAATTGCATACTATTGTTTGTACAGATGAACGTGGTACCTTCAGGCATTTGGAAATTGCTCCCAAGGATGAACCAGACTTGTGGAGGTCTACAGCTTTTTTTCTGAGGTCTTGGCTGATTTCTTTTGATTTTCCCATGATGTCAAGCAAAGAGGCACTGGGATTGAAGGTAGGCCTTGAAATACATCCACAGGTACACCTCCAATTGACTCAAATGATGTCAATTAGCCTATCAGAAGCTTCTAAAGCCATGACATAATTTTCTGGAATTTTCCAAGCTGTTTAAAGGCACAGTCAACTTAGTGTATGCAAACTTCTGACCCACTGGAATTGTGATGCAGTGAAATAATTATAAGTGAAATAATCTGTCTGTAAGCAATTGTTGGAAAAATGACTTGTGTCTTGCACAAAGTAGATGTCCTAACCGACTTGCCAAAACTATAGTTTGTTAACAAGAAATTTGTGGAGTGATTGAAAAACGAGTTTTAATGATTCTTACCTAAGTGTACGTAAACTTCCGACTTCAATTGTAGGTAGTAGCATTGTGACATGGGGGATACTGCGCTAGTGATTCAGAGGGGATTTCAATTCACACCTTCCTGATGAGGTAGCCCTGACACTTGGCAGCCTCAGGCTTTGAGGATGTCCTATTGGTGGAATGGTTAAGATGTTGGGTTGGCAAGCAGAAGACCGAGGTTCATCTCCCAGCGGTTATACAGTACTAGTTCATGTCTCATTCTCTGTAACAGTCTGTGTGGGGTATTTTATTTGATGTAGTTGCTTGTGTCGACTGTGTGTGTGTGTGTGTGTGTGTGTGTGTGTGTGTGTTCAGTCCTCTCGAAGATACAGTGTCTTCTCTACTTTCACTGTGTGACAACACCTGTATTATGATAATACCTGTATCACTTTACTACAGCAGAGACAGAAGGAGAGGGAAGAGAAAATCTCTCTCTCTCTCTCTCTCTCTCTCTCTCTCTCTCTCTCTCTCTCTCTCTCTCTCTCTCTCTCTCTCTCTCTCTCTCTCTCTCTCTCTCTCTCTCTCTCTCTCTCTCTCTCTCTCTCTCTCTCTCTCTCTCTCTCACACACATCTTTCTCCGTCTCTTCTCTCCTTTTCTTTCCCACTCTCACACACCAAAACGAACCTCTTCTCACGAATCTCCTTCACACGATTAAGTAGTTAATTGCCAAACTGCAGTAATTACGGATGTTACCCAACACACATCATAGCTGCATTCATGCTTTAAGGATATCTATCCACCCCCACCCACTCACAAGGCTTACAGCTTTATAGTGGACTCGTGTTGGCTCTTCTCTACCTCCTACTCTGGCAGCCTTGCTACTATTCCATCATCCATGAAGCTAGTTTGCCATCTAGTGGTCAAACGAGGGACTGTTGCCCAGATTTGTCATAAATGGCTATCTGTATGTGATTTCCGCAGACTTAGACAGAGAGGGAAAATGTGCCAGGAGAGAAAGAAACCAACGATTGCTGATAGCTCTAATCTTTGGCCATCTAATCTGCTGTGTCTTAAATCAACCATGGTGTCAGCCCATCAGCCCATCTCTTTATACGGCCCTGAATATTCCTCTGGCTGGGAGTTACAGTTGTAGAACTTCACATTGAGTGCGACCCAAATGACACCCTTATTTCCTACATAGTGCACTACGTTTGACCAGAGGCTTATGGGCCCTGGTCCAAATCAGTGCACTATATAGTAAATAGGGTCCCAATTGGAACACACTTATTGTGTGCCAGTCAGTCAGAACAGTGGAAAAGGAAAATGCTAAGCTGCGTTTTGAGCCACTGCCAGGCAGCTGTCGGCTTTACCGTCTCTGCCCTCGGTCGCTCCCCTCTTAACCCTCAGTAACGCACACACACACACACACACACACACACACACACACACACACACACACACACACACACACACACACACACACACACACACACACACACACACACACACACACACACACACACAACACACACACACACAACACACACACACACACACTCGTCCGCCCCATCTTAACCCTCAGTAACACACACACACAAACACACACACTTGACCGCCCCAACACTCAGTAACACACACATAAACAAACACACACACAAACACACACACAAACACACACACAAACACACACACAAACTCGTCCGCCCCATCTTAACCCTCAGGAAACAACTGGATCCTATTTTATTGAGGCTTTTCCGAGTGAAAAGGGCCACTGGTGTTCTCTGAGCCAGTTCCTTCCTCTCTAGTGCACTGGTGTTCTCTGAGCCAGTTCCTTTCTCTCTAGTGTACTGGTGTTCTCTGAGCCAGTTCCTTCCTCTCTGGTGTACTGGTGTTCTCTGAGCCAGTTCCTTCCTCTCTAGTGTACTGGTGTTCTCTGAGCCAGTTCCCTTCTCTCTAGTGTACTGGTGTTCTCTGAGCCAGTTCCTTCCTCTCTAGTGTACTGGTGTTCTCTGAGCCAATTCCTTCCTCTCTAGTGTACTGGTGTTCTCTGAGCCAGTTCCTTCCTCTCTAGTGTACTGGTGTTCTCTGAGCCAGTTCCTTCCTCTCTAGTGTACTGGTGTTCTCTGAGCCAGTTCCTTCCTCTCTAGTGTACTGGTGTTCTCTGAGCCAGTTCCTTCCTATCTAGTATACTGGTGTTCTCTGAGCCAGTTCCTTCCTCTCTAGTGTACTGGTGTTCTCTGAGCCAGTTCCTTCCTCTCTAGTGTACTGATGTTCTCTGAGCCAGTTCCTTCCTCTCTAGTGTACTGGTGTGAAGATCTGGGTTCAAACAGTATTAGAAAGCATGTGAAATGCTGTATCTATGTTCCATTTGAGCTTGCATAGTGCAATGTAACCAACAGAATAGTCCCAAAACTGTAAACCCCACCCACTCAAGGCTGGCTAAATCAAATGCTCAAAGTTTATGAAATATCTCACCAGTTTTTGGTAGTGTGGTGTCTTCAGTTAGCAGTCCAGAGCAGGCTAGTATTTCAAAACAAATCAAATTGTATTGGTCACATACACATGTTTCACAAATGTTATTGTGGATGTAGTGAAATGCTTGGTTGTGTGGTGTCTTCAGATAGCAGACCAGAGTGGACAGGTGGGACAGTGTCTTCAGATAGCAGACCAGAGTGGACAGGTGGGACAGTGTCTTCAGATAGCAGACCAGAGTGGACAGGTGGGACAGTGGATTAATAATGTGGATTAATAATGTTTGGTGATGTCTCACTCCACAGAGAAATATATATGGTGTCATGGCAACCCTTGCACGAGTTGTGGATGGCCTAGTCTTGATTGGGGAAGAGGAAGGAGGCAATGGTCTGATGTGACCATTCTAAATCAGAGTCAATCAGTCACCAAGGCCGGTCAATCAGTCAGTCAGAGAGTCAGTCACCAAGGCCAGTCAATCAGTCAGTCAGAGAGTCAGTCAGTCAGTCACCAAGGCCAGTCAGTCAGAGAGTCAGTCAGTCAGTCACCAAGGTCAGTCAGTCAGTCAGCACAGATCTCTCCGGTGCTCATATAAGAGATGACCTTTTTCCCGACTGGACCACTCACCAGACACTCTTTCTACATGAGCTGCCTCAGTCCCTCAGGGATACCGTGTGTGTGTGTGTGTGTGTGTGTGTGTGTGTGTGTGTGTGTGTGTGTGTGTGTGTGTGTGTGTGTGTGTGTGTGTGTGTGTGTGTGTGTGTGTGTGTGTGTCATGGGTGTGTGTGTGTCATGGGTGTGTGTCTGTGTCGTGGGTGGTTTATGTGTGTGGGTGGTCTGTGTGTGTAACTGTGTGTCCCTTGGGGGACGTGTGTTCAGGCCACCTGAGCCTTTCGCACAACAAATTGATGAGGATCTGAATGGCATATTTATTTATAACAATCTACACACAGCTGTGTTTACTGTTTACCAGCCGACAACAGACACCAACCACTGGAACTATAAAGACGAGCCAGACAGGTGTGCCCTTGTGATGTCATTGCGTTCCGGAGCAGGTTGATTTGTTGAGGTAAAATGGGGTGTTGGTCCTAGAACAGCCTTCAATAGTTTTTTCTTTCTTCTGTTTTACAGTACTGCTCGTAAATATTATAGTCTAAATATATTGTGTGTGTGTGTGTGTGTGTGTGTGTGTGTGTGTGTGTGTGTGTGTGTGTGTGTGTGTGTGTGTGTGTGTGTGTGTGTGTGTGTGTGTGTGTGTGTGTGTGTGTGTGTGTGTGTGTGTGTGTGTGTGTGTGTGTTTGGTGGGGTATTACTGATATTACAGAGCAGATAGATCATCTTCTACTACTCAGTCTAAAGGGGTTTGGAGCATTGTCCTCTCTTCCCTACACTTCCCTCCCTCCCTCCCTTCCTCGTCTCTCCCTCCTTCCTGTCTTCCCTCCCTCCCTCCCTCCCTCATCTCTCTCTGCTTCCTGTCTTCCCTCCCTCCCTCGTCTCTCCCTCCTTCCTGTCTTCCCTCCCTCCCTCCCTCATCTCTCTCTGCTTCCTGTCTTCCCTCCCTCACTTGTCTCTCCCTCCTTCCTGTCTTCCCTCCCTCCCTCATCTCTCCCTCCTTCCTGTCTTCCCTCCCTCCCTCGTCTCTCCCTCCTTCCTGTCTTCCCTCCCTCCCTCATCTCTCTCTGCTTCCTGTCTTCCCTCCCTCCCTCGTCTCTCCCTCCTTCCTGTCTTCCCTCCCTCCCTCATCTCTCTCTGCTTCCTGTCTTCCCTCCCTCACTTGTCTCTCCCTCCTTCCTGTCTTCCCTCCCTCCCTCTCTCCCTCATCTCTCTCTGCTTCCTGTCTTCCCTCCCTCCCTCGTCTCTCCCTCCTTCCTGTCTTCCCTCCCTCCCTCCATCTCTCCCTCCTTCCTGTCTTCCCTCCCTCCCTCGTCTCTCCCTCCTTCCTGTCTTCCCTCCCTCCCTCATCTCTCTCTGCTTCCTGTCTTCCCTCCCTCCCTCATCTCTCTCTGCTTCCTGTCTTCCCTCCCTCCCTCATCTCTCTCTGCTTCCTGTCTTCCCTCCCTCACTTGTCTCTCCCTCCTTCCTGTCTTCGCTCCCTCAGTTGTCTCTCCCTCCTTCCTGTCTTCCCTCCCTCCCTCATCTCTCTATCCTTCCTGTCTTCCCTCCCTCCCTCATCTCTCCCTCCTTCCTGTCTTCCCTCCCTCCCTCATCTCTCTATCCTTCCTGTCTTCCCTCCCTTCCTCGTCTCTCCCTCCTTCCTGTCTTCCCTCCCTCCCTCATCTCTCTCTCCTTCCTGTCTTCCCTCCCTCCCTCATCTCTCTATCCTTCCTGTCTTCCCTCCCTCCCTCCCTCATCTCTCCATCCTTCCTGTCTTCCCTCCCTCCCTCCCTCATCTCTCTATCCTTCCTGTCTTCCCTCCCTCCCTCATCTCTCTATCCTTCCTGTCTTCCCTCCATCCCTCCATCATCTCTCCCTCCTTCCTGTCTTCCCTCCCTCATCTCTCTCTGCTTCCTGTCTTCCCTCCCTCCCTCATCTCTCTATCCTTCCTGTCTTCCCTCCATCCCTCCATCATCTGTCCCTCCTTCCTGTCTTCCCTCCCTCATCTCCCTCTAATGTATGGCAATGACCTAAAGGAGGGCTTCACTGCAGAGCTCAAATAATATCAAACTCACGGATGTTGTCAAATTTATAGGACACTCAGTATTGCCTAGCAACAGATTTCCACACAGTGATCCAACAGATGTAGAGATAGGGGGTGGGAGGTAAGAAAGGAGAAAAAGTAAGGAGGGAGAAGAGGTGAGGGGAGATAGGAGGGGGAGGGGAGGAAAGGAGAAGAGGTGAGGGGGAGAGGAGAGTGGGGGAGGATGAGGATAGAAGGTAGAAAGACGAGGGGAGAGAAGGGAAAAGGTAGAGAGGAGGAGGAAAGAGTGGGAAGGAAGTAGAGATGGGGAGAGGGGATACAAAGAGAGCGGAGAGGAGTGAAGGGAGAGAAAGTTCTGTGGTTGAACAAGACTAGAGCCTCAGTACAACTGAAGGAAGGCTTTTAGTCTATGCACTCTGACATTTCACTGTCATTCCAGGGGCTCTAGCAGATCCTTGACCATGTTGTAGCTCAGAATGATGTCATCTAATAATGGAGTTTGGATATACATGTACATGTCGCAATAGTGCAGCTGAAAAGTTCCAAGGCTGAGTGACCAAGGCTGAGTGACCAAGGCTGAGTGACCAAGGCTGAGTGACCAAGGCTGAGTGACCAAGGCGGAGTGACCAAGGCGGAGTGACCAAGGCGGAGTGACCAAGGCTGAGTGACCAAGGCTGAGTGACCAAGGCTGAGTGACCAAGGCTTTTTCAGACCCCCAGCTGTTGTGCTGGTCTAATAAGTCCAGTTGAAGGATAATCCATTGATGTGGAGGCAGTTCAGTCCAGATGTACTGGAGAGTACATAGAGTGTACCCTAAATGGTACACTATTCCTTACATAGTGCACTACTTTTGACCAGGGCCCATCAAAAGTAGTGCAGTAGTGTAGGAAATAGGCTGTCATTCGGGACGTAACCTTCATCTCTGTGCTGTGACTCATCATCAGGATAGATGGTCTGGATGGTCTGGAGAGACCCTGTCTGCATCCCAAACAGCACCTATGGTGCGGCAGGGTAGCCTAGTGGTTAGAGTGTTGGACTAGTAACCGAAAGGTTGCAAGTTCGCCTCCCCGAGCTGACAAGGTACAAATCTGTTGTTCCTACTGTTCCTAGCCCACTACTGTTCCTAGCCCACTGTTCCTAGGCCGTCATTGAAAATAAGAATTTGTTCTTAACTGACTTGCCAAGTTAAATAAAGGAAAAATATAGTGCACTTCTTTTGATCAAAAGTAGTGCACTACTTAGGCAATAGGGTGCCATTTGGGACCTGGGGCGTAGTCTCGTTTGAC
>NW_026600604.1:142500-167500 GCF_029448725.1 Salvelinus fontinalis | reverse complement strand
CTTTAGCCGTACCCTTATAATACTCCTCCTCTGTTCCTCTGGTGATGTAGAAGTTAACCCAGATCTTATAGGCCCCAGCACCACACCTATTCCCAGGCCCCAGGCGCTCTCATTTGTTGACTTCTGTAACCGTAAAAGCCTTGGTTTCATGCATGTTAACATCGGAAGCCTCCTCCCGAAGTTTGTTTTATTCACTGCTTTAGCACACTCTGTCCACCCTGATGTCCTAGCCATGTCTGAATCCTGGCTTAGAAAGGCCACCAAAAATTCTGAAATCTCCATCCCCAACTACAACATTTTCCGACAAGATAGAACTGCCAAAGGGGGCGGAGTTGCAATCTACCTCAGAGATAGCCTGCAGAGTTCTGTCATACTATCCAGGTCTGTGCCCAAACAATTCGAGCTTCTACTTTTACACCTTCTACACCTCTCCAGAAATAAGTCTCTCACCATTGAAGCTTGTTATAAACCCCCTTCAGCCCCCAGCTGTGTCCTGGACACCATATGTGAATTGATTGCCCCCCATCTATCTTCAGAGTTCGTTCTGTTAGGTGACCTAAACTGGGATATGCTTAACACCCCGGCCGTCCTACAATCTAAGCTAGATGCCCTCAATCTCACACAAATAATCAAGGAAACTACCAGGTACAACCCTAAATCCGTAACCATGGGCACCTTCATAGATATCATCCTGACCAACTTGCCCTCTAAATACACCTCTGCTGTCTTCAACCAGGATCTCAGTGATCACTGCCTCATTGCCTATGTCCGTAATGGGTCCGCGGTGAAACGACCACCCCTCATCACTGTCAAACACTCCCTAAAACACTTCAGCGAGCAGGCCTTTCTAATCGACCTGGCCCGGGTATCCAGGAAGGATATTGACCTCATCCCGCCAGTAGAAGATGCATGGCTGCTCTTTAAAAGTGCTTTCCTCACCATCTTAAATAAGCATGCCCCATTCCATTTTTTTTAAACTTAGAACGGATATAGCCCTTGGTTCACCCCAAACTTGACTAGCACAAAACATTCTGTGGCGTACTGCATTAGCATCGAATAGCCCCTGCGATATACAACTTTTCAGGGAAGTTAGGAACCAATATACACAGCCAGTTAGGAAAGCTAAGGCTAGCTTTTTTTCAAACAGAAATTTGCACCCTGTAGCACTAATTCCAAAAGGTTTAGGGACACTAAAAAGTCCATGGAGAATAAGAGCACCTCCTCCCAGCTGCCCACTGTACTGAGGATAGGAAACATTGTCACCACCGATAAATAATATTCACCAGATTGCTGCTGTATATCATCTGATGTGGTTATCTGATGTTAAATATTCACCAGATTGCTACTGTATATCATATGATGTGGTTATCTGATGTTAAATAATCACCAGATTGCTACTGTATATCATCTGATGTGGTTATCTGATGTTAAATAATCACCAGATTGCTACTGTATATCATCTGATGTGGTTATCTGATGTTAAATATCTATCCAGGTGTTATAAGATCTGACATGTGTCTGCAATGTAGTCAGCAGGAACTCAACCATAGTTTTCTCTGCAGGCCTATTAATCAATCACAGAGACTGGGTGCGTGTGATCACCTAAACACAAAACTCAACATATATCTATAGAAGGGTTGTGTCCAGACAGTATAAAACAGAAGAAAACTCTATAAAACAGAGTGAGCCTACAGTATCTACATTTGGGAGGTACTATCTAGTACTACCTGAACCTTTCCTATAAGAACAGAGCCGCCCCTAGCCTTTAGGCGACCCTAAGAAATATTTGGTTGGGAGGCCCCTCCCACCTCGCTGAGCAAAACATTTTAGTGCCCCCCTTCTTGACAGTGGATATGTTTTTGTTGCAGTGTTAAATGTACTTTTCTAGAATTCTACACATTTTGGTTGTTGAGAAAATTTTGCCGTTTTAAAGCTAATTTCCTGCAATTCTACACATTTTGCCATGACTTACAGTATGCCATGTTAATGATATCTGAGTGAGTGACTAACCAAATCAATAGGGGCCCTGGGCACATGCCATGTGTGCCCGGTCGGTCATTTGGTAGCTGGCTAGCAGTGAGGGGGAAGCTTGAAAATATAGTTTACCAAGCTACCAATTACTTCACATTGGAAGAAGCTGAGCTAAACTAAAACTACCCTTATGAAAAATATAGTTTACTAAACTAAAGCTACCCTTATGAAACATATAGTTTACTTAACTAAAGCTACCCTTATGATAAATATAGTTTACTTAACTAAAGCTACCCTTATGATAAATATAGTTTACTTAACTAAAGCTACCCTTATGAAACATACAGTTTACTTAACTAAAGCTACCCTAATGAAAAATATAGTTTACTTAACTAAAGCTACCCTTATGAAACATAGTTTACTTAATAACTAAAGCTACCCTTATGAAAAATATAGTTTACTTACTAAAGCTACCCTTATGAAAAATAAAGTTTACTTAACTAAAGCTACCCTTATGAAAAATATAGTTTACTAAACTAAAGCTACCCTTATGAAAAATATAGTTTACTAAACTAAAGCTACCCTTGTGAAAAATATAGTTTCCTAACTAAAGCTACCCTTATGAAAAATATAGTTTACTAAACTAAAGCTACCCTTGTGAAAAATATAGTTTACTAAACTAAAGCTACCCTCATGAAAAATATAGTTTACTAAACTAAAGCTACCCTTGTGAAAAATATAGTTTACTAAACTAAAGCTACCCTTATGATTTTTTTTGTTGTTTACTTAACTAAAGTTACTTAGAAAAATAGTAGTTCACTACATTCAAACTACTCCGTGAAAAATTATCATCTAACTATAGTTTACTTTACTAAACTAAAGCTACCCTTATGAAAAATATAGTTTACTAAACTAAAGCTACCCTTATGAAAAATATAGTTTTCTAAACTAAAGCTGCCCTTATGATTTTTGTTTTGTTTACTTAACTAAAGTTACTTAGAAAAATAGTAGTTCACTACATTCAAACTACTCCGTGAAAAAATATCATCTAACTCTGAAACGTCATAGACTACAAATTGCCAGAACAGATCACTTTGGAGTCAGATGTTAACGGAATGTGTAATCTAGCCTATTAAACACAAAAAGTGAGAATTAGACCGGTCTGATACCGAAAAAGAAAGGACGCTCTTACTTACTTCACCCATATTTTATTTTACCAAAAAAAGTATTATTTCGTTCTAGGAGTTAGCTACACTACTACAAGGGAAAAACGTAATGAACTACTGAAAACACTACCAAGGTATGATATAGTTCAACTACCATCAAGCTACTGCAAAATGTAATGACATTACTAGTTGAACTGAATGTAGTTCACTACTCCCCAACACTGCTGACTAGACCAACTTGACTAGCGATCTATAAAATGTTAGCTGATGTGCTAATTGAGTGAATGTCAGTGGAACACTGCTGCTGTACAACCATATTTAAACATTTCACCTCGTTTATTCTACTTTTCTTACTCTCAGCAGGAAATTCCTTTGTAAAAAAAACTTTTTACGCAGCGCCTTCGAATAAGATTCCCTTGTTTGAATTTTTCCTGTTAAAAAGTTGTAAAATGTTTTGCTACAGCTGCCCTAATGAACATTTCTAATTTACACACTACTGCTTCCTGCTGCCTTCTAGTAACCAACTGGACTTTGTTGATATGGAATTATTCTGTTATTTTACCCATTCAATTATTTTCATGCACTGACACTGATTAAAGTTGTGATAATGAGAATTGGAAGCAGATAGACAGAAAGATGGTGCTCATCTTCCGTCACTGTCACCGCCATGCTCAATAGGTTCAATTATCTTTAGCATCACTTCAGCTGCTGACCGTTACGCTTCTCCCACATTTCTTCCTGTACTCTCTGACACCTTAACAACTCATTAGGCCTCACAAACGGCACCCTATTGCCTATTTAGTGCACTACTTTGGACCAGAGCCCATGTAATGTGCAATATCAGACGTACCCACATAGTTATAGGACACAACATCGTAGGAAAAAGGGAGGACAAGGAGGAAGAGGAAGAGAAAGAGGAGGTGTGAGTGTGACATTTCTAAATGTCAGTGTCCTGATAGTACCCCTGTCATGTGATGTACCAGCTTGCCTCAGTGTCCTGATAGTACCCCTGTCATGTGATGTACCAGCTTGCCTCAGTGTCCTGATAGTACCCATGTCATGTGATGTACCAGCAAGCCTTAGTGTCCTGCTAGTACCCATGTCATGTGATGAACCAGCTAGCCTCAGTGTCCTGATAGTACCCCTGTCATGTGATGTACCAGCTTGCCTCAGTGTCCTGATAGTACCCATGTCATGTGATGAACCAGCTTGCCTCAGTGTCCTGAGAGTACCCCTGTCATGTGATGTACCAGCTTGCCTCAGTGTCCTGATAGTACCCATGTCATGTGATGAACCAGCTAGCCTCAGTGTCCTGAGAGTACCCCTGTCATGTGATGTAGTGCACTTTATAGGAGATAGGGTGTCATTTGGGACTACTGTTTTGACATGATTTGTGAGTGACTATGGAGACAGGGAGGACTGGCGTCTCTCAACCAATAGTGGTGCTGTGCATATTAAATAACGCCCTCACTGACACACACATGCACACCCTCACGGACACACAAACACGCGCGCACACGCACACAGTCACAGACACACAGACAGCCTCCCTCCTGCCTCTCTTCCTCTACCTCCTGTTGCTTGTCTCTCAGTGTGACTCAGTGCTCCTTCTCATCACAAACAGATGGCCATTACCTACAGTGCTTTAGCAAAAGGCCTGCAGTCATTTTCATGGAACCCCCGGGTGTTGTAGCTAACCACGAGGCATGTGAGAGAGTGAGAGAGTGAGGCCCTCCTGCTGCCCCAGAAACAAACACACCACCCCACTTGTTCTGGTGACCATACCGGGAATCAAACCGGTGTGTACCGGGACAGTCGGAGGCAGTGGGACAACCTCTTGAACGTAGCGGCTGCATCGATCATGTTGTATTGGTCCAGTGGTCTGTGTTGATGTTGATGTTGGCCTCGGCTAGAAGGTTTTTAATGGCTCCTGTGCCCTGAGAAAAGAGAAGGGTGGCTGACCAGCTGGCTGGACAAACTTGTATTGTGTTGCTCCTGGACAGAGAACCATTTCTCTCTGCTTCTCTCTACAGGTCTAGGTTGACGGTACTGTGTGCCTCAGCCAGACTTGATCTCAAATCCAAAATTTTGGAGTAGAAAGCCGTATTTAAAATATTAGCTTCACTGTCCACATACATACTTTGTGTCTACTTTTAAATACCATTCCCGGTTTGAACGGGAATAGTGGGATGGTACCGGAATGGATGCAATTTTATAAGCAAGGAAAATTGGTGGACTTCATGGAAAATACTCCAACCGCAGCACACACCATACAATCTCCCTGTGGGCCACCATAATCACACCGTTCTTCAACGGGTCGTTCAGTACCGTTTCTGTTGAATTAAACATTTAACACCACTCTGTCAAGCTGAAGGCACCAGGGATAGTGTTGTGTCTGAAGGCACCAGGGATAGTGTTGTGTCTGAAGGCACCAGGGATAGTGTTGTGTCTGAAGGCACCAGGGATAGTGTTGTGTCTGAAGGCACCAGGGATAGTGTTGTGTCTGAAGGCACCAGGGATAGTGTTGTGGCTGAAGGCACCAGGGATAGTGTTGTGTCTGAAGGCACCAGGGATAGTGTTGTGTCTGAAGGCACCAGGGATAGTGTTGTGTCTGAAGGCACCAGGGATAGTGTTGTGTCTGAAGGCACAAGGGATAGTGTTGTGTCTGAAGGCACCAGGGATAGTGTTGTGTCTGAAGGGACCAGGGATAGTGTTGTGTCTGAAGGCACCAGGGATAGTGTTGTGTCTGAAGGCACCAGGGATAGTGTTGTGTCTGAAGGCACCAGGGATAGTGTTGTGTCTGAAGGCACCAGGGATAGTGTTGTGGCAGGGTGTGTGTGTGTGTGTGTGTGTGTGTGTGTGTGTGTGTGTGTGTGTGTGTGTGTGTGTGTGTGTGCGTGCGTGCGTGCGTGCGTGCGTGCGTGCGTGCGTGCGTGCGTGTGTGTGCGTGTGCGTGTGCATCCAGTAGGGTTGACACACATCCAGTAGGGTTGACACACATCCAATAGGATAGACACACTGACACACACCCAGTAGGCTAGACACACATCCTGTAGACTTGACACACTTACAGACATCCTGTAGACTTGACACACTTACAGACATCCAGTAGGATGGACACACATCCAGTAGGGCTGACACACATCCAGTAGGGCTGACACACATCCAGTAGAGCTGACACACATCCAGTAGGATAGACAGACATCGAGTAGAGCTGACACACATCCAGTAGGGCTGACACACATCCAGTAGGGCCGACACACATCCAGTAGGGGTGACACACATCCAGTAGGTTTGACACACATCCAGTAGGATAGACACACATCCAGTAGGGCTGACACACATCCAGTAGGGCTGACACACATCCGATAGGATAGACACACATCCAGTAGGTTTGACACACATCCAGTAGGGCTGACACACATCCGATAGGATAGACACACATCCAGTAGGTTTGACACACATCCAGTAGGATTGGCACACATCCAGTAGGGCTGACACACATCCAGTAGGATAGACACACATCCAGTAGGGCTGACACACATCCAGTAGGGCTGACACATCCAGTAGGGCTGACACACATCCAGTAGGGCTGACACACATCCAGTAGGATTGACAGACATCCGATAGGATAGACATACATCCAATAGGCTAGAAACACACTCAATAGGACTTGGCACACGTACACACATCCAGTAGGATAGACACACATCCGATAGGATAGACAGACATCCAGTAGAGCTGACACACATCCAGTAGGTTTGACACACATCCTGTAGGATAGACAGACATCCAGTAGAGCTGACACACATCCAGTAGAGCTGACACACATCCAGTAGGATAGACAGACATCCAGTAGAGCTGACACACATCCAGTAGGGCTGACACACATCCAGTAGGGCTGACACACATCCAGTAGGGGTGACACACATCCAGTAGGTTTGACAAACATCCAGTAGGATAGACACACATCCAGTAGGGCTGACACACATCCAGTAGGGCTGACACACATCCGATAGGATAGACACACATCCAGTAGGTTTGACACACATCCAGTAGGGCTGACACACATCCGATAGGATAGACACACATCCAGTAGGTTTGCCACACATCCAGTAGGATTGACACACATCCAGTAGGGCTGACACACATCCAGTAGGATAGACACACATCCAGTAGGGCTGACACACATCCAGTAGGGCTGACACATCCAGTAGGGCTGACACACATCCAGTAGGGCAGACACACATCCAGTAGGATTGACAGACATCCGATAGGATAGACATACATCCAATAGGCTAGAAACACACCCAATAGGACTTGGCACACGTACACACATCCAGTAGGATAGACACACATCCGATAGGATAGACAGACATCCAGTAGAGCTGACACACATCCAGTAGGTTTGACACACATCCAGTAGAGCCGACACACATCCAGTAGGATTGACGGACATCCAATAGCACACATCCAGTAGGATTGACAGACATCCGATAGGATAGACATACATCCAATAGGCTAGAAACACACCCATTAGGACTTGGCACACGTACACACATCCAGTAGGATAGACACACATCCAGTAGAGCTGACACACATCCAGTAGGGCTGACACACATCCAGTAGGGCTGACACACATCCTGTAGGATAGACACACATCCAATAGGGATGACACACATCCAGTAGGATAGACACACATCCAGTAGGGCTGACACACATCCAGTAGGATAGACACACATCCAGTAGGGCTGACACACATCCAGTAGGGCTGACACACATCCTGTAGGTTTGACACACATCCAGTAGGGCTGACACACATCCAGTAGGTTTGACACACATCCAGTAGGTTTGACACACATCCAGTAGGGCTGACACACATCCAGTAGGTTTGACACACATCCAGTAGGGCTGACACACATCCAGTAGGATAGACACACATCCAGTAGGGCTGACACACATCCAGTAGGTTTGACACACATCCAGTAGGGCTGACACACATCCAGTAGGTTTGACACACATCCAGTAGGGCTGACACACATCCAGTAGGTTTGACACACATCCAGTAGGGCTGACACACATCCAGTAGGATAGACACACATCCAGTAGGGCTGACACACATCCAGTAGGGGTGACACACATCCAGTAGGGCTGACACACATCCAGTAGGGCTGACACACATCCAGTAGGACTGATGCACATCCAGTAGGGCTGACACACATCCAGTAGGACTGACACACATCCAGTAGGGCTGACACACATCCAGTAGGATAGACACACATCCAGTAGGGCTGACACACATCCGGTAGGATGGACACACATCCAGTAGAGCTGACACACATCCAGTAGGGCTGACACACATCCGGTAGGGCTGACACACATCCAGTAGGGTTGACACACATCCAGTAGAGCTGACACACATCCAGTAGGGCTGACACACATCCAGTAGGGCTGACACACATCCAGTAGGGTTGACACACTTACACAGATCCTGTAGGATGGACACACATCCAGTAGGGTTTACACACATCCAGTAGGCTTGACACACATCCAGTAGGTTTGACACACATCCAATAGGTTTGCCACACATCCAGTAGGATTGACACACATCCAGGAGGGTTGACACACATGCAGTAAGATTGACACACAGCCAGAAGGTAATAGTCCTATCTGATAGTAAGGTAAAGGGTAATAGCCCTATCTGATAATAAGGTAGCTTCATTGTGAACAACACTCAACACCACTCACTGACTCACTCAATCCCTCCCTTCTTTCACTACTAGAGGTCTAGACAGAAAGAGGAGAGTTCTGCTTCTCTAAATTGTAGCTTGCCTAACATATGTCTCTCTGTGATTGGAGTCCTCTCTCCCTCTCCCTTAGTGAAGTCTGTAGCGTGCTCAGTTTGTGTGTGTGGCGGCATGCTCTGTGTGTGTGTGTGGGGGGGGCGGTTGCACAGTGTGAGGGGCTAGGCAGAGTACTCCATGAATCACATCTCCATAACAGCATCTCTCTCCCACTGACAGACAGACACAAACAGGGGCTGGCTGAGCACTGCAGATGCTAGAGGCAGAGGGAGGAGAGACACACGGAGGGAGAGAGAGAGGGAGGGAGATGTATAGAGAGAGGGAGAAGGAGGAAGAGAGAGAGAGAGGTAGAGAGAGAAGAAGGAGAGGGAGAGAGGGAGAAGGAGGGAGAGAGAGAGGTAGAGAGAGAAGAAGGAGAGGGAGAGAGAGAGAGGTAGAGAGAAGAAGGAGAGGGATAGAGAGAGGTAGAGAGAGAGAGAGAGAGAGAGGGAGATAGAGAGAGAGGTAGAGAGAGAAGAAGGAGAGGGAGAGAAGGAGGGAGAGATATTTAATTGCTGTTTAATGATTAGCTCAAAGTCAACATGTAGCCCCTCAGAGCAACACCTAGACAGTAGTCTCCAGTTGTGCTGGTCTCCTCCCTGCCTTGTGCACCGCTGGGCTCCACTTTACTGTTCATTTAGCACTATGTGAAGAGACATCAAACACAGGTATCCTGGGACAAGGCCTTACGGATGGTTACGACTGCTGTGGCAGTAAAACAACACCTTGGTATTGCCATGTAGCCTTTTTTTATAGAAGTTATTCTCATTGAGATCAAATCTATTTTACAAGAGAGGCCTGAATCGATCAAATATATGGTGAGGTTATATGTTAATTTTATTTTGCATTAATAACATTCATACAGTATAAACTATTCACAAGTCAATTAATGTTCACAATAAATGTATCCACAGAGGCTTCTCCCCTCTAATATATGAATAGGCCAGTCCATCTGTTCATGTATGGCAATCTTCTGCTTGTTTTGTTAGCTCATAACCCTC
Organism: Salvelinus fontinalis; assembly: GCF_029448725.1. Lineage (NCBI taxonomy): Eukaryota > Metazoa > Chordata > Actinopteri > Salmoniformes > Salmonidae > Salvelinus > Salvelinus fontinalis. Next base: position 157,519 of record NW_026600604.1, on the reverse strand, counting down.
CCAACCAATCAGTGACTAGATCACATTAAAAGACCGCAGCATCATAATGACTGTTGTTAAAAGCACCATTTGGGAGAGAGACCGAGACCGAGACCGAGACCGAGAGACACAGAGAGACAGACACAGAGACCGAGACCGAGACCGAGACCGAGAGACACAGAGAGACAGACACCGAGACCGAGACCGAGACCGAGAGACACAGAGAGACAGACACAGAGACCGAGACCGAGACCGAGACCGAGAGACACAGAGAGACAGACACAGAGACCGAGACCGAGACCGAGACCGAGAGACACAGAGAGACAGACACCGAGACCGAGACCGAGACCGAGACCGAGAGACACAGAGAGACAGACACAGAGACCGAGACCGAGACCGAGAGACACAGAGAGACAGACACAGAGACCGAGACCGAGACCGAGAGACACAGAGAGACAGACACAGAGACCGAGAACGAGACCGAGACCGAGAGACACAGAGAGACAGACACAGAGACCGAGACCGAGACCGAGACCGAGAGACACAAAGAGACAGACACAGAGACCGAGAACGAGACCGAGACCGAGAGACACAGAGAGACAGACACAGACACAGACACAGACACAGAGACCGAGAACGAGACCGAGACCGAGAGACACAGAGAGACAGACACAGAGACCGAGAACGAGACCGAGACCGAGAGACACAGAGAGACACAGAGAGGCACAGAGAGACAGACACAGAGACCGAGAACGAGACCGAGACCGAGACAGACACAGAGAGAGACAGACACAGAGACCGAGAACGAGACCGAGACAGACACAGAGAGACACAGAGAGACACAGAGAGGCACAGAGAGGCACAGAGAGGCACAGAGAGACACAGAGAGACATGCAGAGACACGCAGAGAGACGCAGAGAGACGCAGAGAGACGCAGAGAGACGCAGAGAGACGCAGAGAGACACAGAGAGACACACACACACACATACACATACACACACACACACACACACACACACACACACACACACACACACACACACACACACACACACACACACACACACACACACACACACACACACACACACACACACACACACACACACAGGCTAACCATCAAAAGGTTCAAAGTTGCCCTGATTGGTCCAGAAGACTCTATGCTGGGGGAGGGAAGAGGGGTGAAGAAACAGGTGAAGTGTTGTTGAAAGTGAAAAGGGAGTCTGGGAATCTTTAGACAGTTACATTTCACACAGCCCCAGTCCAAATGTAGCTGCTCGTTTTGGGGACAGAAAATCTGCATCCCAAATGGGACCCTATCCCCTATATAGTGCACTTCTTTTCACCCGGGCCCATAGGAAACAGGGTGCCATTTGGGATGTACTTAATTCTATGTGTGTGGCAGGCTGTTATCTCTCTCAACGAGGTGTGGGTTTGGGGGAGCTACCCCAGGCTGTCTTGAGAAGATGCCCATATATTTTGTTGTAGCAGGTGAGCTAATTAAACAATGTTCGTACTCAAATATATAGAATAAAACAATAATGAACCATGCTTCAAGTTTTTGTATAAGTTGCAGGGGTTTTATGGAGCTCAGCCAACAGAGAGTAGCAGTAGTCTAGATGGGCGATGCCTCAATTAGGACAAGTGCCTGAATTAGGACAAGTATCTGAATTAGGACAAGTGTCTGAATTAGGACAAGTGTATGAATTAGGACAGGTATCTGAATCAGGACAAGTGTCTGAATTAGGACAGGTGTCTGAATTAGGACAAGTTTCAGAATTAGGACAAGTCCCTGAATTAGGACAAGTGTCTGAATTAGGACAAGTGTCTGAATTAGGACAAGTGTGTGAATTAGGACAAGTGTCTGAATTAGGACAAGTATCTGAATTAGGACAAGTTTCTGAATTAGGACAAGTGTCTGAATTAGGACAAGTGACTAATTCAGGACCTTCCTGTGTGAGGTCATACTCTATGGATGTTGTAGAGCATAAACCTGCAGGAGCGAGTCACTGCGTTGATGTTTTCAGAGAAGGACAGGTTGTTGTCCAGGGTCACGCCAAGGTTCTTTGCCCATCTGGGAGGCAGACACAGTGGAGTTGAGCACTTTAACTTCCCTTGCCTTCTGCTGATTTCCTGTCCTTACTGCTACAAGGTCCCTATTTTACAGATATAAAGGACCTCTGAAGAGAGCAGACGCCCACCCATCATTTCTGTGCCTTGTGAATAAGCCTGAGTCCACTCACACTCACTGGGTGGTATTGGCAGACTGTACAGTCCTTATCCACACATTGGAGAGAGAAAAGACTGCTGTATAAAAGACGAGAGCTGAAGACTTGATCTGTTGTCATCAAGTGCCATCTATTGGTGGAGAGGAGAATGATTAGATCAGGAACTGGTTGGCTCAGTGTGGAAAACTGCTGCAGTGCAACAGAGCTTCATTCTCTCAGTAGACCCATAGACGCAGCAGCTACAATGATACAGACAACATGTGTTGCTGGTTATAAGCATGTATTGTACGATCCTTAGGACATTTACACGCAGACACACATACACAGTCACACACACAACACTCTCGTCTCGTCTCTCTACTGTCAATCATGTTGTACTTGTCTTGTTCACATACATCCTCTATCTCTATCTCTCCTCTCTCTCACTCACTCACTCTCTCTCTCCTCTCTCTCTCTCTCTCTCTCTTTCTCTCACTCTCACTCTCACTATCTGTTCTCATCCAGGGGGTAAAGGGTGACTCTGGCGTCCCAGGAGACAAAGGAGATCAAGGAGATCCGGTATGTAACACACCCTTCCAACACATTATTGTGGTGACTTTTAAAGTGGCTGTCATTAACCGTGAACTCTAACCTTTCACCTTTGGCCTACTCCCTCAGGGTCAGCCAGGTGGAGACGGGGCCTCTGGGATGAAAGGACAAAAGGTGAGTCACATCACATGGTGTGTGTGTGTGTGTGTGTGTGTGTGTGTGTGTGTGTGTGTGTGTGTGTGTGTGTGTGTGTGTGTGTGTGTGTGTGTGTGTGTGTGTGTGTGTGTGTGTGTGTGTGTGTGTGCGTGTGCGTGCGTGCGTGAGCTCCAGACTGATTCCCCCTGATCTAGTTATCTTTCCTGCATTCATTTAAGTCTAAATCTGGCTGCAAATTAACTCTCTTATAACGATATTTCATCATTGTTAATTGTCACACACACACACACACACACACACACACACACAATGTGACTCACCTTCTGTTCTTTCATCCCTGAGGCATCCTTGTTTAACCCACTACAGTATATCAGTGTACCAACCCCCCTAACCCAATCAACTGAAACCGGTTGTCATTAAGTAGTCATGTAAATAGTGTTTGAATGAATGCTACTGTTGGTGATGACTGAATCACTGAGAGAGGAGGTAGGAGCAGATGTTACAACAGCTTCGGTGGTGGGGGAGATTTCACTATCCGCTCTAAACCAAGGCTTCTAGATTCTTCCTAAAGAATAGATCAATATCATCCTGAGGTGTTTAAGCATGTCTGTACAGTTTCACATCTCTGTGTTCTCTGTGTATTCTCTTATCAGGGGGAAGAGGGCCTAAGAGGACCACCAGGACCGGTGAGGAGTACATTGTTATGGCGTTAATATTTCATGTGACTGTTTATAACTGAGACATAAACTAATATTATCTAAGAGACTGTAGTTCGTTTTTGAGTTATTGGAGAGAGGAGCACCTGAGGGGTGTGAACAAGACTAGCCTGGACTGGTCCAGTACACTATTGCTGCTCGACATTGACAAGGTTTGGGCTCCATGTTTTTCAGAACTGAGAGTAACTGCAATCCATGCTCGGTCTCCTCTGATCTCTCAAACACAATCCTGAATCTACACCTACATTACCTGACTATGTCATTGTAATGGGCCATACCTTTACTGGTGCATGTCAACACGGTATATATAAAGGCTAGTATGTGACCACAATGGACAGGTATACCTTTGGTAGACGATCCAGACAGGCAATAATAGTGGGAACAACATACTATTCCCAGACTCCTCTGAGATCTGTCCTTCTTCATAATTCAACTCCTGGTTTCTTATTTAGCCGCTGATCGAAGTGGCACCGAGCCAACGTCACATCACCGCACGCTGAACAAATATTCCCTCTACACTAATGAGCTCCTTCTCCTACTACTACTTTATATCACTCTGTCTGCCTCCCAAATCGCACCCCATTCCCTACATAGTGACGACTTTTGTAACATGCATGCTCCGACTACCGATTTCTTTCACCGATTGTGTCCCAAATGGTTCCCTATGGATCCTGGTACAAAGAGGTGCACTAAATAGGCAATAGAGTGCCATTTGATATGAATCCCTTATCTCAACTGGAGTCAGGTCCACTTGTTCTTAAACGTTTCATTTACAATTTAACAGTGGCAGGTAATGAGTTCCCCTTAATGGCTATAAAGTCTTTTCTTTCCTTGCAATTATTTGTGTAAGAAGTTCTATGAGGACCACTTAATCGGACTCAATTAACTGGACTGGATTACATTTTGAAATTGATTTTTAAGATTGAAGCGATAAGGGAGCAAAATGATTTAAAAATGTAAATGATGTTGCTATTTTAGGCCTACAGTCTTCTGAGGTTTGGTTGAAACACCCAAAGTCCAGTATGTTATCATGTGATGATGTCTCCGGCTGGGGCAGCCTTCTATTTATAATTATCAAATACATTCAGTCAATCAATTAATCATGTGGCTCCCAAACGGTTTCTGAATGCCAAATCAACTATGCCAATTGTCGAATGCCAAATCCCCCCCTAGCCACCACTCCTGATAGACACACTAGATCTGAGAGGATTGGATAAGTAGCTATACTCTTTATTGTAATAGCTAAATTAATAGCTTAATTTCTGATTGGCTAGGTGGGAAATGTCACCATATTGCTTCCATCCATCTATCCAATCCTCTCTGGTCTACATTAGTGGCTTCGGAGTACGTTCATTTAGAATTCAGACATTCAGAAAAGTAATTTATTAATTCATAAATGGTCTGTTTGAATATTTAGCTTAAATCTCACTTAAATAGGGGGCTACCGAGTGACGCAAAGCACTGCATCTCAGTGCGCAAGGTGTCACTGAAGACCCTGGTTCGATTCCAGGCTGTATCACAACCGGCCGTGATCGGGAGTCCCATAGGGCGGTGCACAAGTGGCCCAGCGTTTGGTCTTAACTGACTTGCCAAGTTAAATGAAGGTTTCATAAAACAAATACAATTAAATTAAGATTACATAAAACAAATACAGTTAAATGAAGGTTACATAAAACAAATACAATTAAATGAAGGTTACATAAAACAAATACAATTAAATGAAGGTTACATAAAACAAATACAATTAAATGAAGGTTTCATAAAACAAATACAATTAAATGAAGGTTACATAAAACAAATACAGTTAAATGAAGGTTACATAAAACAAATACAGTTAAATGAAGGTTACATAAAACAAATACAATTAAATGAAGGTTACATGAAACAAATACAATTAAATGAAGGTTACATAAAACAAATACAGTTAAATGAGCGTTTATATGTCCACTTCCTAGTAACAGATAATGGGTGAATCGCAAATGGCACCAGGTCAATAGTAGTGCGCTATATAGGGAATAGGGTACCATAGGGCTCTGGTCAATAGTAGTGTGCTATATAGGGAATAGGGTACCATAGGGCTATGGTCAATAGTAGTGTGCTATATAGGGAATAGGGTACCATAGGGCTATGGTCAATGGTAGTGCGCTATAATGGGGAATAGGGTGCCATTTGAGACGCAGTGGGATCATTTCTGCCGTAAAGCGTTTAATTCCATGACTCTGCAGAAACCAGGGTTCAGACCATTACCTTCCTTCCTGTTCATTAGTGCAGAGGAGGAACCACCAGGCATGCGTGACCCTCCATGACCCACAGGCAGCCCACACATGGCCCTTGACCAGACTCTGACTGAGGGCTACAGATATAAGAGACAAGATTAGAACAAATTGACAAGCTTTAGGAGGCAGACTGATATTTGGAACTTGAAGCACTAAAAGGCTGATTTCCACACTGAACTTGTTGTACAACATCACAGGAAAGATCAGGACATGGTTTTACTGCATGGCCCTCCATGACCCACAGATAGACCACACGTAGTCCTTGACCAGACAGACACAGAATAATAAGCTAGGCTATGAACAAGAGCAGAAGGCTAAAAGATTAGAACAAATTGACAAACTTGTAAATAGATATTTATGCCAGTTTGAGATGTTGAAATGAAAGCCAAACCAAAATGTATTACCACTAAAATAACCCGGCTTGACCAGCCAGACACAGAAGAACAGGAAGACAAGGAACAGGGTTGGAATAAATTAACATACTTGTTCAATAGAAAAAATAAAAAAAATGTTAGCTTTTGGAGGCAAACTAACACTGTACCCAAACCGCCATCGTGCGCTATATCGTGCACAAATTGATTTTGTCCCCCCACACCAAACGCGATCACGACACGCAGGTTAAAATATCAAAACAAACTCTGAACCAATTATATTATTTTGGGGACAGGTCAAAAAGCATTAAACATTTATGGCAATTTAGCTAGCTAGCTTGCAGTTGCTAGCTAATTTGTCCTATTTAGCTAGCTTGCTGTTGCTAGCTAATTTGTCCTGGGATATAAACGTTGAGTTGTTATTTTACCTGAAATGCACAAGGCCCTCTAGTCCGACAATTAATCCACACATAAAACAGTCAACCGAATCGTTTCTAGTCATCGCTCCTCCTTCCAGGCTTTTTATTTTTTGCACTTTATATGGCGATTGGCATCTAATAGTATTACCATGACGACGACCGACCTCAGTTCGTCTTTCAATCACCCATGTGGGTATAACCAATGAGGAGATGGCACATGGGTCTCTGCTTCTGTAAACCAATGAGGAGATGGGAGAGGCAGGACTTGCAGCGTGTTCTGTGCCACAAATAGAAGCAACTTCTATTTTAGCGCCTGGCAACGCAAATGCTCGTTGGTGCGCGTGAACAGTGTGGGTGCAATGATTGAATAACATGTATGTGTAAATGTATTTTTGCTACACTAGCGCACGGGAAGCAAGCGGTATGGTCAGCATGTCAGATGTTGAACTTGAAGCCAACTCAAAACATATGTACACATAATTGCAGGTTTCTAGGCTTCAATTGTGGTACAATATCATGGGAAAGCTCAGGACATAATTTTACAGCTTGAAAAGTTGACTTTCAATCACTGTGGGAATGCGTCCCAGATGGCAACCTATTCCCTATATAGTGCACTACTTTTGACCAGAGCCCAATGGGCACTATAAAGGGAATAGGAAGCCGTTTGGGATACAACCTTGACCTTTAACGATCCATACCCTCGCTGGAGGACTGCTCTACAGGTGGGCTTTGTATCCCCACAACAATGATTGGTCGATTCCAGGACTGACTCTCAAAATACATCCCAAATGGCAACCTATTCCCTACATAGTGCACTACTTTTGACCAGAGCCCTATGGTACTATTTACCCCACTTTAATAGAGAATAGGGTGCCATTTGGGACGAACAGGCTGAGGTGCTAGTCTAGTGGAAGAGGGTCTAGTGACAGACAGAAAACACCCCTTCGCTCCTTTTCTCTCTTAAAAGGCTTCTTCAGTTTGACTTTGACAACCCCAACTGCAGTTCTGATCAGAGCCGAGTGGCGAGCCGAGTGCCGAGCCAAGTGCCAAGTGCCGAGTGCCGAGCCGAGTGCCGAGCCGAGTGCCGAGCCGAGTGCCGAGCCGAGTGCCGAGCCGAGTGCATTCAATAAGGGAGGTTAGGTGGTACGTCTTACCTACCGAATAAGTGACACTGAAGAAGACTGATTTTCTATCTTCTATCTTGTCTGTCCTTTCCATCCAGGTGATGACAGCTCATGGACTGAGACATCTGTCTGGCTCTGTAAGTTTAAACATCCTACGTAGTTACCTTTAACTTCTGTTCTATTCAGTCATAATGGCAGTAGTGCTCTGACTGGTAACTCAATATTTTGTGTTACCTTGATGAAAGTTATTTTATGTAAAATGTTCCGCATTTCATAATAGCTACATGGTCCCGTGTGGCTCAGTTGGTAGAGCATGGCGCTTGCAACGCCAGGGTTGTGGGTTCATTCCCCACGGGGGGACCAGGATGAAAATGTATGAACTTTCCAATTTGTAAGTCGCTCTGGATAAGAGCTTCTGCTAAATGACTAAAATGTAATAATGACCTTATTTGTATTTTATTTTAGGAGGCTGAATCAGGAGAGGCGTGCCAGAAAGGAGAAACGGGTGATCCAGTAAGGATAGGATATGTACCAACCTGCTCACAGTGTTCATAGGATTTGTATATAATTAGCTCCCCCCTGTCCATTAAATCTATTTCATTATTCATCAGCTAAACTGATCCTAGATCAGCACTCCTACTCTGATACGCTGGAGTATGGATCCAGATTATTGATCCAGATCAGATGAAGACTAATTTAAACCTGTTGGGGATGGGGGCGCTGTTTAGACTATTTATGCTAATGTGGCTAATTTTTTAAACGGCTTCCCACAAAATCCTTGATCGTACAATATGCATATTATTATTATTATTGGATAGAAAACAGTCTATAGTTTCTATAGGAGTTGAAATTTTGTCTCTAAGTGGAACAGAGCCCATTCTACAGCAATTTCCCTGACATGGAGTCAGATTTGAGAAATGTTGGCCACTTTTCTGAAGTCATTTAAAAGGGCACTGTCGTTGCTATGACTATACGGACACTTCTTACGTCTTCCCCTGGATGCCTTTACGTGATGACGATTCCAACGGGCTCGATTGCTCGTTCACAGGCCCTACAAATGAAAAAAACCTTTAGCTAGCAAGTCTTTTCTTGCTGCGTAACGCGCGTGGAAGACACCGACCCTCTCCTGTTCCAAGCGTTAGTTTAGCCTGTTATATTTCTCCGGTCATCTTTTCACTCGTTATAGGAGTTAAAAACATCATAAGGTAGTTAATTTAAAGCGTTTTATAGCAATTTATATCCGTTTAGTGCGATTTTGGGACATTTATTTTTGCAACGATGTGAAAAGTTGGGCATGCTTTTCAGTTCATCCCGAACTCAGTTGACATTTCCACATGGCAAGAGGACAGCTTTCCACCAAAAGACGATTTCTCCCAAGAAAGGATCCTTTGCCCAAGATACTGATGGAAGAACAGCTCAAGGTAGGACATTTTTATTATGATAAATCGTGTTTCTGTCGAAACATTTTAGTGGCTTAGGACGCCATGTTTTTTGACGTAGCTTCGCTTGGCGCAAACTGTATTGAAAAGTAAGGATAAATTAAAAAATGTAATAACGCAATTGTATTAAGAATTAAATTGTCTATCAATCCCTGTCCACCCTATATTTTTTAGTCACGTTTATGAGTATTTATGTATAAGAGTAGATCACTGTCTAAGTGGCGCAAGGACGTTTTCTTTACCAGCTTGTCTACATTTCACATTGTCTAACCATGATTTTGGTGGCTAAATATAAACATTTTCGATCAAACTGTATATGCATGTTGTAATGTGATGTTACAGGAGTGTCATCGGAAGAATTCTGAGAAGGTTAGTGAAAAAATTAATATCTTTTGGCGATGTTGACTTTTATCGCTCACTTTGGCTAGAATCAATGCTGGGCTGCTAATTGCTATGTGCTAAGCTAATATAACGATTTATTGTGTTTTCGCTGTAAGACACTTAGAAAATCTGAAATATTGTCTGTATTCACAGGATCTGTGTCTTTCGATTCGTGTATGCTGTGTATTTTTACGAAATGTTTGATGATTAGTAGTTAGGTAAACACGTTGCTCATTGTAATTATTCTAGTCCATTTGTGATGGTGGGTGCAATTGTAAACTATGCCATATACCTGAAATATGCACTTTTTTCTAACAAAACCTATCCCATACCATAAATATGTTATCAGACTGTCATCTAATGAGTTTTTTTGTTGGTTAGGGGCTATAAATATCTTAGTTTAGCCGAATTGGTGATGGCTACTGGTGTTGGTGGACAAATAAAAGATGGTGGATTATGCTAATGTGTTTTTAGGTAATAGATGTACATCTTTACATATTGTGTCTTCCCTGTAAAACATTTTAAAAATCGGAAATGTTGACTGGATTCATAAGATCTGTGTCTTTCATTAGCTGTATTGGACTTTAATGTGTGAAAGTTAAATATTTAAAAAAAATATTTTTTTTGAATTTCGCGGCACTGGTTTTTCAGTGGGGGGGGGGGGGGGTGTGCCGCTAGCGCCACGCTGATCCTAGACAGGATATTGATGTTTGTCTCTGTGTCAAATCAAATCTAATTGTATTTGTCTCATGCGTCGAATACAACAGGCCTTACCGTGAAATGTTACTATCAAGCCCTTAACCAACAATGCAGTTCAAGAAATAGAGTTAAGAAAATATTTACTAAAAAAACGAAAGAAAATGACATAACAATAACGAGGCTAAATACAGTGGGGGCAAGGTGTATAGTCTGGGTGGCCATTAGATTAATTGCTCTGCAGTCTTATGGCTTGGGGGTAGAAACTGTTAAGGAGCCTTTTGGTCCTAGACTTGGGGCTCCGGTACCGCTTGCCGTGTGGTAGCAGAGAGAACAGTCTATGACTTGGGTGACTGGAGTCTTTTTGGGGCCTTCCTCTGACACTGCCTAGTATATAGGTGCTGGATGGCAGGAAGCTTGGCCCCAGTGATGTACTGGGCCGTACACACTACCCTCTGTAGCACCTTACGGTCAGATGCTGAGCAGTTGCCATACCAGGCGGTGATGCAACCGGTTAGGATGCTCTCGATGGTGAAGTTGTAGAACATTTTGAGCGTCTTGGGGACCCATGCTAAATATTTTCAGTCTCCTGGGGGGGGGGGTGTTGTCGTGTCCTCTTCACAACTGTCTTGGTGTGTTTGGACCACGATAGTTTGTTGGTGATGTTCACACCATTGAACTCTCGACCCGCTCCACTACAACCCCGTTGATGTTAGTGGGGGTCTATTCGGCCCTCCTTTTCCTGTAGTCCACGACCAGCTCTTTTGTCTTGCTCACATTGAGGGAGAGGTTGTCGTCCTGGCATCACACTGCCAGGTCTCCTCCCTATAAGTTGTCTCATCGTTGTTGGTGATCAGGCCTACCAATGGTAGGTGTTGGAGTCGTGCTTGGCCAAGCAGTCATGGGTGAACAGGGAGTACAGGAGGAGACTAAGTACACACCCCTGAGGGGCCCAGCGTGACAGATGTGTTGTTGCCTACACTTACCACCTGGGGGTGGCCCGTCAGGAAGTCCAGGATCCAGTTGCCGAGGGAGTTGTTTAGTGCCAGGGTCCTTAGCTTAGTGATGAGCTTTGAGGGCACTATGGTTTTGTGTGCACTATGTAGGGAATAGGCTGCCATATGGGATACATACAAAAGCATATCTGAAAGAGCTGTTGGCAAATAATTGAATAATCAAATATGAAAAAAAGGATACAACGTTCAAAGGAGGTCAATCTTTATCGTACAAGTTCAAAACAAGACTTCAACAATAGCTACATGGTTTAGAATGAATGCCTAGACTTCAACAATAGCTACATGGTTTAGAATGAATGCCATTCAGAAACAAGACTTCAACAATAGCTACATGGTTTAGAATGAATGCCATTCAGAAACAAGACTTCAATAATAGCTACATGGTTTAGAGTGAATGCCAAGACTTCAACAATAGCTACATGGTTTAGAATGAATGCTTAGACTTCAACAATAGCTACATGGTTTAGAATGAATGCCATTCAGAAACAAGACTTCAACAATAGCTACATGGTTTAGAATGAATGCCTAGACTTCAACAATAGCTACATGGTTTAGAATGAATGCCTAGACTTCAACAATAGCTACATGGTTTAGAATGAATGCCTAGACTTCAACAATAGCTACATGGTTTAGAATGAATGCCTAAACTTCAACAATAGCTACATGGTTTAGAATGAATGCTATTCAGAAACAAGACTTCAACAATAGCTACATGGTTTAGAATGAATGCCTAGACTTCAACAATAGCTACATGGTTTAGAATGAATGCTTAAACTTCAACAATAGCTACATGGTTTATAATGAATGCCATTCAGAAACAAGATTTCAACAATAGCTACATGGTTTAGAATGAATGCGTAGACTTCAACAATAGCTACATGGTTTAGAATGAATGCCATTCAGAAACAAGATTTCAACAATAGCTACATGGTTTAGAATGAATGCCTAGACTTCAACAATAGCTACATGGTTTAGAATGAATGCCTAGACTTCAACAATAGCTACATGGTTTAGAATGAATGCTTAAACTTCAACAATAGCTACATGGTTTAGAATGAATGCCATTCAGAAACAAGACTTCAACAATAGCTACATGGTTTAGAATGAATGCCTAGACTTCAACAATAGCTACATGGTTTAGAATGAATGCTTAGACTTCAACAATAGCTACATGGTTTAGAATGAATGCCATTCAGAAACAAGATTTCAACAATAGCTACATGGTTTAGAATGAATGCCTAGACTTCAACAATAGCTACATGGTTTAGAATGAATGCCTAGATTTCAACAATAGCTACATGGTTTAGAATGAATGCCATTCAGAAACAAGACTTCAACAATAGCTACATGGTTTAGAATGAATGCCTAGACTTCAACAATAGCTACATGGTTTAGAATGAATGCCTAGACTTCAACAATAGCTACATGGTTTAGAATGAATGCCTAGACTTCAACAATAGCTACATGGTTTAGAATGAATGCCATTCAGAAACAAGACTTCAACAATAGCTACATGGTTTAGAATGAATGCCTAGACTTCAACAATAGCTACATGGTTTAGAATGAATGCCATTCAGAAACAGTGTAATAGCTTTTCAAAAGTGAGTCACCTGACTGAGTTGGGCCAACTATTGGTTACTATTGTGCAGTGGTGGAAAATGGACCCCATTTCCATTTTTGAGTAAAAGTAAAGATACCTTATTAGAGTGAAAGTCACCCAGTAAAATACTACTCGAGTAAAAATCTAGAAGTATTTGGTTTTAAACATACTTAAGTATCAAAAGTAAAAGTACAAGTATAAATAATTTCAAATTCCTTATGTTAAGCTAACCAGACAGCACAATGTATGTGTTTTTTAAATGTACAAATAGCCAGGGTCACACTCCAACATTAAAACATAATTAACAAAACATTTGTGTTGAATTATTCTGCCAGATCTTGATAAGTGGTGAGTTGGAACATTGTCCTGTCCTGCTAAGCATTCAAAATGTAACCTGTACTTTTGGATGACATGGAAAATACACTGCTCAAAAAAATAAAGGGAACACTTAAACAACACAATGTAACTCCAAGTCAATCACACTTCTGTGAAATCAAACTGTCCACTTAGGAAGCAACACTGATTGACAATAAATTTCACATGCTGTTGTGCAAATGGAATAGACAAAAGGTGGAAATTATAGGCAATTAGCAAGACATCCCCAATAAAGGAGTGATTCTGCAGGTGGTGACCACAGACCACTTCTCAGTTCCTATGCTTCCTGGCTGATGTTTTGGTCACTTTTTTTTATATATTTTTTATTTTTTTATCCCATTTTCTCCCCAATTTTCGTGGTATCCAATCGCTAGTAATTACTACCTTGTCTCATCGCTACAACTCCCGCACGGGCTCGGGAGAGACGAAGATCGAAAGCCATGCGTCCTCCGAAGCACAACCCAACCAGCCGTACTGCTTCTTAACACAGCGCGCCTCCAACCCGGAAGCCAGCCGCACCATGTGTCGGAGGAAACACCGTGTACCTGGCCCCCTTGGTTGGCGCGCACTGCGCCCGGCCCGCCACAGGAGTCGCTGGAGCGCGATGAGACAAGGATATCCCTACCGGCCAAACCCTCCCTACCCCGGACGACGCTATGCCAATTGTGCGTCGCCCCACAGACCTCCCGGTCGCGGCCGGCTGTGACAGAGCCTGGGCACGAACCCAGAGACTCTGGTGGCGCAGTTAGCACTGCGATGCAGTGCCCTAGACCACTGCGCCACCCGGGAGGCCCCGTTTTGGTCACTTTTGAATGCTGGCGGTGCTTTCACTCTAGTGGTAGCATGAGACGGAGTCTACAACCCACACAAGTGGCTCAGGTAGTGCAGCTCATCCAGGATGGCACATCAATGCGAGCTGTGGCAAGAAGGTTTGCTGTGTCTGTCAGTGTAGTGTCCAGAGCATGGAGGCGCTACCAGGAGACAGGCCAGTACATCAGGAGACGTGGAGGAGGCCGTAGGAGGGCAACAACCCAGCAGCAGGACCGCTACCTCCGTTTTTGTGCAAGGGGGAGCACTGCCAGAGCCCTGCAAAATGACCTCCTGCAGGCCAATGTGACCAAAACATCAGCCAGGAAGCATAGGAACTGAGAAGTGGTCTGTGGTCACCACCTGCAGAATCACTCCTTTATTGGGGGTGTCTTGCTAATTGCCTATAATTTCCACCTTTTGTCTATTCCATTTGCACAACAGCATGTGAAATTTATTGTCAATCATTGCTGGTTCCTAAGTGGACAGTTTGATTTCACAGAAGTGTGATTGACTTAGAGTTACATTGTGTTGTTTAAGTGTTCCCTTTATTTTTTTGAGCAGTGTATATTAAGTAAAAAGTCAATCAATTTTTTTTAGGAATATAGTGAAGTAAAAGTTGTCAAAAATATAAATAGTTAAGTACAGATGCCCCCGAAGAGTACTTAAGTAGTGCTTCAAAGTATTTTTCTTAAGTACTTTACACCAGTGCTACTGTGTGTCTCTTGTTTAAACACAATGGATTTACAGGATGATGATAATGATTTATATGATCTTTTTCTTCAGGGACAAAGAGGACTCCAAGGACCACATGGTCTCAAGGTAACCAGTTCATTCTAAGTATTCAGATGAAGGACAAGCATTAAATACATGTTAAAGGCCTCATCTACACTGATCTGAGTACTGTA
>NW_026600604.1:132500-140000 GCF_029448725.1 Salvelinus fontinalis | reverse complement strand
TGGGTCGTTCAATGTAACTACTATAGAACACTTCAATAGCTCCTGCTACCTAAAGGGGATGGTCAAGCTCCCAAACCAGACAGATTGCTGCAATTCTCACAGCAGGTCAAACACCAAAAGATTGCTGCAATCTTCTTTCCTCGCCTACAGTTTGTCCCCTACAGTCTGGTATTTGGGAAATGGTTCATTGGTCTTTTCAATTCTTGATATTTACCCATTTGATTCTTGACAGATATAACTTCTAAATGCCTTTTGAGCTTGACACAACTGTCGAATCCCAGACTAGAACTTTAAAATAAAATAGAACTGCCGGAGGTCCTGAAGGTATTCTACAAAGTAGGATCAAGGAGTTAGCCAATAAATTTCCCCTAATAACTTTATTTTTTAAGAAAGATAAGCTTGAAATGGGCTTTGGTCTGATTAACTGAACAACCAAAAACACATATACGTTTAGCTTTCTTAATGAACCAGAAAATCAACAGTTATTTCTGGTTATTTATCAAAGTTAGCTGGTTAACTAATTAAACCTACTTTGTAGTATATCCCTCTGGTGTCTATTAGCTAGCTACAGTCTATACAGTTCCAACACCTCCGAGATGTCTTCACCTTAGCATCCAACCTTCAACCCCTTGGTGACCAGAAAGGCCTCTAGAACAACATGTCTTTACTGGGGTGTAGCTCAGTAATACAACTCTCTGAATCAGAGAGTGATTGCTGGGTCTGTCTGCAGTTAGCCAGACAGCCAGGTCACCAGGGCCAGGCTATGATTACTAGAAGAAGGAATATTAGACTCTAACACTTCTCTGACTGTTTTCCAGGGTAAAGAAGGTCCTCATGGACTCATCGGACTCCCAGGGATTGCAGGAGAGACGGTAAGTAAAAGACATGTTACTTAAAAGACATGTATTAAGTACCGTCTGCACCAGGGGTGTGGTCAATTCTATTTCAATTATGGAAGATATACTCTGTTATTTGTTCCTGAGTTGAAATGGAATTGCCCCCACCTCTCCAGAAAGAACAATCTCATCTTCCTCCTTCTCTCATGTCTTTATCTCCCTGTTCCACTGTTCCCCCAACTACACCTACCAAAGGACAATAAGGAAATACATAGATTAACCGCCGAGGAGAGAGAGAGAAGAGAGAGAAGAAGAGAGCAGATGAAGGCAAAGGGGGGGGGGGGGGTCTTGAATTGTTACACAGGCGGTCAGTAATTCAATTTGAGAATGAATTAGTGGGTAGAGGCAGATCGGAGCGTTTTACGTTATGAGGGAGCGGAGGCAGGCAGGGACCCCAATCTGTTGCTGCACCTGCTGTACCCATAATGAGTATCTGTCTTTATTCAGAAGCAGGAGAGGGAAAGAGAGGCATTTCATCCTGTAAAAGGGGAAGGATGTTGGAACATGGTGGGCCCGCTGATGCTGAGAGGAGGAGAGAGATGAATGTATCTGTATGGTAATGGGAGGGTGGACGTGTGTGTTGAGGGGGCAGTAGTTGTGCGTGCTTGTGTACCTGTTCACATCTGTGTGTGTGTGTGTGTGTGTGTGTGTGTGTGTGTGTGTGTGTGTGTGTGTGTGTGTGTGTGTGTGTGTGTGTGTGTGTGTGTGTGTGTGTGTGTGTGTGTGTGTGTGTGTGTGTGTGTGTGTGTGTGTGTGTGTGTGTGTGTGTGTGTGTGTGTGTGTGTGTGTGTGTGTGTGCGCGCGCGCGCGTAGACCTGGTTGATAGATGTGTCTCTGTTCTGTCCTCCGTTTCTAGGGATCGTCGGGGGACAAGGGACCACCTGGTAGAGACGGTCTTAAAGGAATCAAGGTAGAGCTTCAAATCAAGTCTTCCACCTTGGAGTACAGACCAGCAGGCAGACATTAGACAGATGTTTCACCATCACCGTAGAGGATGGTGCACGACTTTCAGATTGGATAGCAACTCCCTTCCAGTATTTAGTGGTTCTACTGGTGTATAGTCCTGTATTAAGTGGTTCTACTGGGGTATAGTCTGTATTAAGTGGTTCTACTGGGATATAGTCCTGTATTAAGTGGTTCTACTGGGGTATAGTCTGTATTAAGTGGTTCTACTGGGATATAGCCTGTATTAAGTGGTTCTACTGGGGTATAGTCTGTATTAAGTGGTTCTACTGGGGTATAGTCCTGTATTAAGTGGTTATACTGGGATATAGTCCTGTATTAAGTGGTTATACTGGGGTATAGTCCTGTATTAAGTGGTTATACTGGGGTTTAGTCCTATATTAAGTGGTTCTACCGGGGTATGGTCCTGTATTAAGTGGTTTTACTGGGATATAGTCCTGTATTAAGTGGTTCTACTGGGGTATAGTCCTGTATTAAGTGGTTCTACTGGGGTATAGTCTGTATTAAGTGGTTCTACTGGGATATAGTCCTGTATTATGTGGTTCTACTGGTGTATAGCCTGTATTAAGTGGTTCTACTGGGATATAGCCTGTATTAAGTGGTTCTACTGGGGTATAGCCTGTATTAAGTGGTTATACTGGTGTATAGCCTGTATTAAGTGGTTCTACTGGGGTATAGCCTGTATTAAGTGGTTCTACTGGGGTATAGTCCTGTATTAAGTGGTTCTACTGGGGTATAGTCTGTATTAAGTGGTTATACTGGGGTATAGTCCTGTATTAAGTGGTTCTACTGGGGTATAGTCTGTATTAAGTGATTCTACTGGTTGTATAGTCTGTATTAAGTGGTTATACTGGGGTATAGTCCTGTATTAAGTGATTCTACTGGTGTATAGTCCTGTATTAAGTGGGTCTACTGGGGTATAGTCCTGTATTAAGTGGTTCTACTGGGGTATAGTCCTGTATTAAGTGGTTTTACTGGGCTATGGTCCTGTATTAAGTGGTTCTACTGGGATATAGCCTGTATTAAGTGGTTCTACTGGGATATAGTCCTGTATTAAGTGGTTCTACTGGTGTATGGGCCTGTATTAAGTGGTTCTACTGGTGTATAGTCCTGTATTAAGTGGTTCTACTGGTGTATGGGCCTGTATTAAGTGGTTCTACTGGGATATAGCCTGTATTAAGTGGTTCTACTGGGATATAGTCCTGTATTAAGTGGTTCTACTGGTGTATGGGCCTGTATTAAGTGGTTCTACTGGTGTATGGGCCCGTATTAAGTGGTTCTACCCGGTGTATAGTCCTGTATTAAGTGGTTCTACTGGGATATAGTCCTGTATTAAGTGGTTCTACTGGTGTATGGGCCTGTATTAAGTGGTTCTACTGGTGTATAGCCTGTATTAAGTGGTTCTACTGGTGTATGGGCCTGTATTAAGTGGTTCTACCCGGTGTATAGTCCGGTTTACTGTGCATGGTGAGCTCAGCTCTACCGTGGCCCATACACACACACCCATCTCTGACAAGGCTGCATGCTACAGTTTATAAAATACTGCCGGGTCTGTTTCCTCCACGCACATAAACACGCTGTGGACTAATGAATAAAATGCAATAAAATAGTTTTGGGGTGTAATTTCCTAATTAACCCCTGTTGTTGTGTGAAATGATTCCAGTGGGGTGGCAGAAATCCTCAGCTTTAGCCTCTGACTCCCCACCTTCCCTCCCCCCTACCTCTCACACTGTGTGTGTCATTCATAGTGAAGTGGGGTGACAGATGCCCCCGCTTTCCCCTCCTGACTCCCACTGTTCTCACCAGCCTCACCCCCCTCCTACACCCATTCCTTATCTACATGTGAACATCAGTCACTCAGAGTCACCCCCTGTACTGTAGAGATGACACGGCCCATCTGTCACTGCAGTGGCTGTCTGTCTGTCTGTCTGTCTGTCTGTCTGATTGACTTTCTCACTCTGTCTGTCCTCTCTGTCTGTCTGTCTGTCTGTCTGTCTGTCTGTCTGTCTGATTGACTTTCTCGCTCTGTCTGTCTGTCTGTCTGTCTGTCTGTCTGTCTGTCTGTCTGATTGACTTTCTCGCTCTGTCTGTCTCTCTGTCTGTCTGTCCTCTCTGTCTGTCTGTCTGTCTGTCTGTCTGTCTGTCTGTCTGTCTGTCTGTCTGTCTGTCTGTCTGTCTGTCTGTCTTTCTCTTTCCCTAGGGGGACTCTGGAGGTGTGATGGGACCCCAGGGCCTGCCTGGACCCAAGGGAGAGCCTGGAGAGCCAGTAGCTGAACATCTGGTGGGTTTGCTGAGAGCTCATAGGGCTCCGGTCAAAGTAGTGCACTACAGTATGGAATAGGGTTCCATTTGGGACGCAGTGAGACACTGTTATCACTATCTGATCTGACCTTATTGGCTTGTTTTGGCCTTATACACACACACACACACACACACACACACACACACACACACACACACACACACACACACACACACACACACACACACACACACACACACAGTAGATTAATATATCACTTTGGAATTCAGTGCATGGTAATCAGTCATCACTGGACACATGATCTCACAAACAGACACACACAAACAGATACACACACAGTAGTAGATCAGCTAGAAACAGCTGCGGCGACAGCAGCAAACATGTTGACTGAGAGGAGTGCCTGTCGCAGCACAGCCCTGACTTCATGCAGATGCAATGCTAGTAAGTAATCCAGTATTCAATGACACCAGCCACGGTAATGGCCTATCCACCCCCGTTCTGAGGCTTAAAGCTGTCAGCAGACTACTTTGCGGACCCAGCTTTGCATTTAGAAGTGTTCATTACATACAGGTAACTGCCAAAATAAAGGAAACACCAACATTAAGTATCTTAATAGGGTGTTGGGCACCACGAGCCAGAACAGCCAGAATGACACTTGTCATAGAGTTTGCACGTATCTGGAACTCTATTGGAGGGATGCAACACCATTCTTCCATGAGAAATTCCATAATTTGGTGTTTTGTTGAAATTGGTGGAAACCGCTGTCTCAGGTGCTGCTCCAGAATCTCCTAGAAGTCTTCATTTGGGTTGAGATCTGGTGACTGACACACACACACACACTTTAAAACATGCTCCTTAGAAACCCCTCTTTCAATTTCCTTTCTAGCCACGGTAGCCAACATAATGGGCAACTGGGCATTTTTATACATGACCCTAAGCATGATGGGATGTTAATTACCTAATTAACTCAGAACAACACCTGTGTGGAAGCAACCACTCATTTACTCAACTGTTTCCTTTATTTGTTCCGTTCTACAGCACCTGCAGTACCAGCTAGTTACCTGTACATGTACAACACCTGCAGTACCAGCTAGTTACCTGTACAGACACAGCACCTGCAGTACCAGCTAGTTACCTGTACAGACACAGCACCTGCAGTACCAGCTAGTTACCTGTACAGACACAGCACCTGCAGTACCAGCTAGTTACCTGTACAGACACAGCACCTGCAGTACCAGCTAGTTACCTGTACAGACACAGCACCTGCAGTACCAGCTAGTTACCTGTACAGACACAGCACCTGCAGTACCAGCTAGTTACCTGTACAGACACAGCACCTGCAGTACCAGCTAGTTACCTGTACAGACACAGCACCTGCAGTACCAGCTAGTTACCTGTACAGACACAGCACCTACAGTACCAGCTAGTTACCTGTACAGACACAGCACCTGCAGTACCAGCTAGTTACCTGTACATGTACAGCACCTGCAGTACCAGCTAGTTACCTGTACAGACACAGCACCTGCAGTACCAGCTAGTTACCTGTACAGACACAGCACCTGCAGTACCAGCTAATTACCTGTACAGACACAGCACCTGCAGTACCAGCTAGTTACCTGTACAGACACAGCACCTGCAGTACCAGCTAGTTACCTGTACAGACACAGCACCTGCAGTACCAGCTAGTTACCTGTACATGTACAGCACCTGCAGTACCAGCTAGTTACCTGTACAGACACAGCACCTGCAGTACCAGCTAGTTACCTGTACAGACACAGCACCTGCAGTACCAGCTAGTTACCTGTACAGACACAGCACCTGCAGTACCAGCTAGTTACCTGTACAGACACAGCACCTACAGTACCAGCTAGTTACCTGTACAGACACAGCACCTGCAGTACCAGCTAGTTACCTGTACAGACACAGCACCTGCAGTACCAGCTAGTTACCTGTACAGACACAGCACCTGCAGTACCAGCTAGTTACCTGTACATGTACAGCACCTGCAGTACCAGCTAGTTACCTGTACAGACACAGCACCTGCAGTACCAGCTAGTTACCTGTACAGACACAGCACCTGCAGTACCAGCTAGTTACCTGTACAGACACAGCACCTGCAGTACCAGCTAGTTACCTGTACAGACACAGCACCTACAGTACCAGCTAGTTACCTGTACTGACACAGCACCTGCAGTACCAGCTAGTTACCTGTACAGACACAGCACCTGCAGTACTAGCTAGTTACCTGTACAGACACAGCACCTACAGTACCAGCTAGTTACCTGTACAGACACAGCACCTGCACTACCAGCTAGTTACCTGTACAGACACAGCACCTGCAGTACCAGCTAGTTACCTGTACAGACACAGCACCTGCAGTACCAGCTAGTTACCTGTACAGACACAGCACCTACAGTACCAGCTAGTTACCTGTACAGACACAGCACCTGCAGTACCAGCTAGTTACCTGTACAGACACAGCACCTGCAGTACCAGCTAGTTACCTGTACATGTACAGCACCTGCAGTACCAGCTAGTTACCTGTACATGTACAGCACCTGCAGTACCAGCTAGTTACCTGTACATGTACAGCACCTGCAGTACCAGCTAGTTACCTGTACAGACACAGCACCTACAGTACCAGCTAGTTACCTGTACAGACACAGCACCTACAGTACCAGCTAGTTACCTGTACATGTACAGCACCTGCAGTACCAGCTAGTTACCTGTACAGACACAGCACCTGCAGTACCAGCTAGTTACCTGTACAGACACAGCACCTGCAGTACCAGCTAGTTACCTGTACAGACAAAGCACCTGCAGTACCAGCTAGTTACCTGTACAGACACAGCACCTGCAGTACCAGCTAGTTACCTGTACAGACACAGCACCTGCAGTACCAGCTAGTTACCTGTACAGACACAGCACCTGCAGTACCAGCTAGTTACCTGTACAGACACAGCACCTACAGTACCAGCTAGTTACCTGTACATGTACAGCACCTGCAGTACCAGCTAGTTACCTGTACAGACACAGCACCTGCAGTACCAGCTAGTTACCTGTACAGACACAGCACCTGCAGTACCAGCTAGTTACCTGTACAGACACAGCACCTGCAGTACCAGCTAGTTACCTGTACAGACACAGCACCTGCAGTACCAGCTAGTTACCTGTACAGACACAGCACCTGCAGTACCAGCTAGTTACCTGTACAGACACAGCACCTGCAGTACCAGCTAGTTACCTGTACAGACACAGCACCTGCAGTACCAGCTAGTTACCTGTACAGACACAGCACCTGCAGTACCAGCTAGTTACCTGTACAGACACAGCACCTGCAGTACCAGCTAGTTACCTGTACAGACACAGCACCTACAG
>NW_026600604.1:90000-127500 GCF_029448725.1 Salvelinus fontinalis | reverse complement strand
GATGAAACAAAAATAGAACTGTTTGGCCATAATGACCATCGTTATGTTTGTATGGAAAAGGGGGAGTCTTGCAAGCCGAAGAACACCATCCCAACCGTGAAGCACGGGGGTGGCAGCATCATGTTGTGAGGGTGCTTTGCTGTAGGAGGGACAGGTGCACTTCACAAAATAGATGGCATCATGAGGCAGGACAATTATGTGGATATATTGAAGCAACATCTCAAGACATCAGTCATGAAGTTAAAGCTTGGTAGCAAATGGGTCTTCCACATGGACAGTGACCCCAAGCATACTTCCAAAGTTATGGCAAAATGGCTTCAGGACAACAAAGTCAAGGTATTGGAGTGGCCATCACAAAGCCCTGACCTCAATCCTGTAGAAAATTTGTGGGCCGATCTGAAAAAGCGTGTGCGAGCAAGGAGGCCTACAAACCTGACTCAGTTACACCAGCTCTGTCAGGAGGAATGGGCCAAAATTCACTCAACTTATTGTGGGAAGCTTGTGGAAGGCTACCCGAAACGTTTGACCCAAGTTAAACAATTTAAAGGCAATGCTACCAAATACTATTTGAGTGTATGTAAACTTTTGACCCACTGGGAATGTGATGAAATAAATAAAAGCTGAATAAATCATTATCTCTACTATTATTCTGACATTTCACATTCTTAAAATAATGTGGTGATCCTAACTGACCTAAAACAGGGAATTTTTACTAGGATTAAATGTCAGGAATTATGAAAAACTGAGTTTAAATGTATTTGGCTAAGGTGTACGTAAACTTCTGACTTCAACTGTAATTTTGATACTTAAGTATATTTAAAACCAAATAATTTTAGACTTTTACTCAAGTACTATTTTACTGGGTGACTTTCACTTTTACTTGAGTCATTTTCTATTATCTTTACTTTTACTCTGGTTTGACAGCTGAGAACTTTTTCCACCACTGCGGATTTTGCTGGTGACCAGCCTTCACTGTGTTTTCAAGGTGCCTTCACTGTGTTTTCATGGTGCCTTCACTGTGTTTTCATGGTGCCTTCACTGTGTTTTCAAGGTGCCTTCACTGTGTTTTCGTGGTTCCTTCACTGTGTTTTCATGGTGCCTTCACTGTGTTTTCATGGTGCCTTCACTGTGTTTTCATGGTGCCTTCACTGTGTTTTCATGGTTCCTTCACTGTGTTTTCATGGTGCCTTCACTGTGTTTTCATGGTGCCTTCACTGTGTTTTCAAGGTGCCTTCACTGTGTTTTCGTGGTTCCTTCACTGTGTTTTCATGGTGCCTTCACTGTGTTTTCATGGAGCCTTCACTGTGTTTTCATGGTGCCTTCACTGTGTTTTCATGGTGCTTTCACTGTGTTTTCAAGGTGCCTTCACTGTGTTTTCATGGTGCCTTCACTGTGTTTTGCTGGTGACCAGCCTTCACTGTGTTTTCATGGTGCCTTCACTGTGTTTTCATGGTGCCTTCACTGTGTTTTCATGGTGCCTTCACTGTGTTTTCAAGGTGCCTTCACTGTGTTTCATGGTGCCTTCACTGTGTTTTCATGGTGCCTTCACTGTGTTTTCAAGGTGCCTTCACTGTGTTTTCATGGTGCCTTCACTGTGTTTTCATGGTTCCTTCCCTGTGTTTTCATGGTGCCTTCACTGTGTTTTCAAGGTGCCTTCACTGTGTTTTCGTGGTTCCTTCACTGTGTTTTCGTGGTTCCTTCACTGTGTTTTCGTGGTGCCTTCACTGTGTTTTCATGGTGCCTTCACTGTGTTTTCATGGTGCCTTCACTGTGTTTTCATGGTGCCTTCACTGTGTTTTCATGGTGCTTTCACTGTGTTTTCAAGGTGCCTTCACTGTGTTTTCATGGTGCCTTCACTGTGTTTTCATGGTGCCTTCACTGTGTTTTCAAGGTGCCTTCACTGTGTTTTGCTGGTGACCAGCCTTCACTGTGTTTTGCTGGTGACCAGCCTTCACTGTGTTTTCATGGTGCCTTCACTGTGTTTTCATGGTGCCTTCACTGTGTTTTCAAGGTGCCTTCACTGTGTTTCATGGTGCCTTCACTGTGTTTTCATGGTGCCTTCACTGTGTTTTCAAGGTGCCTTCACTGTGTTTTCATGGTGCCTTCACTGTGTTTTCATGGTTCCTTCACTGTGTTTCATGGTGCCTTCACTGTGTTTCATGGTGCCTTCACTGTGTTTTTATGGTGCCTTCACTGTGTTTTCATGGTGCTTTCACTGTGTTTCATGGTGCCTTCACTGTGTTTCATGGTGCCTTCACTGTGTTTTTATGGTGCCTTCACTGTGTTTTCATGGTGCTTTCACTGTGTTTTCAAGGTGACTTCACTGTGTTTTCATGGTGCTTTCACTGTGTTTTCAAGGTGCCTTCACTGTGTTTTCATGGTGCATTCACTGTGTTTTCAAGGTACCTTTACTGTGTTTTGCTGGTGACCAGCCTTCACTGTGTTTTCATGGTGCCTTCACTGTGTTTTCATGGTGCCTTCACTGTGTTTTCAAGGTGCCTTCACTGTGTTTTCATGGTGCCTTCACTGTGTTTTCATGGTTCCTTCCCTGTGTTTTCATGGTGCCTTCACTGTGTTTTCATGGTGCCTTCACTGTGTTTTCAAGGTGCCTTCACTGTGTTTTCGTGGTTCCTTCACTGTGTTTTCATGGTGCCTTCACTGTGTTTTCATGGTTCCTTCACTGTGTTTTCATGGTGCCTTCACTGTGTTTTCATGGTGCCTTCACTGTGTTTCATGGTGCTTTCACTGTGTTTTCATAGTGCCTTCACTGTGTTTTCATAGTGCCTTCACTGTGTTTTCATGGTGCCTTCACTGTGTTTTCATGGTGCCTTCACTGTGTTTTCAAGGTGCCTTTACTGTGTTTCATGGTGCCTTCACTGTGTTTTCATGGTGCCTTCACTGTGTTTCATGGTGCCTTCACTGTGTTTTCATGGTGACTTCACTGTGTTTTCATGGTGCCTTCACTGTGTTTTCATGGTGCCTTCACTGTGTTTCATGGTGCCTTCACTGTGTTTTCATGGTTCCTTCACTGTGTTTTCATGGTGCCTTCACTGTGTTTCATGGTGTCTTCACTGTGTTTTCATGGTTCCTTCACTGTATTTCATGGTGCCTTCACTGTGTTTTCATGGTGCCTTCACTTGTTTTCAAGGTGACTTCACTGTTTTTTCAAGGTACCTTCACTGTGTTTTCATGGTGCCTTCACTGTGTTTTCATGGTGCCTTCACTGTGTTTTCATGGTGCCTACACTGTGTTTCATGGTGCCTTCACTGTGTTTTCATGGTGCCTTCACTGTGTTTCATGGTTCCTTCACTGTGTTTTCATGGTGCCTACACTGTGTTTCATAGTGCCTTCACTGTGTTTCATGGTGCCTTCACTCTGTTTTCATGGTGCCTTCACTGTGTTATTATGGTACCTTCACTGTGTTTTCATGGTGCCTTCACTGTGTTTTCATGGTGACCAAACTTCACTCTGTTTTGCTGGTGACCAGCCTTCACTGTGTTTTCATGGTGCCTTCACTGTGTTTCATGGTGCCTTCACTGTGTTTTCATGGTGCCTTCACTGTGTTTTCATGGTGCCTTCACTGTGTTTCATGGTGCCTTCACTGTGTTTCATGGTGCCTTCACTGTGTTTTTATGGTGCCTTCACTGTGTTTTCATGGTGCTTTCACTGTGTTTTCAAGGTGACTTCACTGTGTTTTCAAGGTGCCTTCACTGTGTTTTCATGGTGACTTCACTGTGTTTTCAAGGTGATTTCACTGTGTTTTCATGGTGCCTTCACTGTGTTTTCATGGTGCCTTCACTGTGTTTCATGGTGCCTTCACTGTGTTTTCATGGTGATCAAACTTCACTGTGTTTTGCTGGTGACCAGCCTTCGCTGTGTTCTGGACTCATGCTGGCTTGCAAAGTGATGTTTGAATCCTATTGGAATCCAGCCAGAGTGGGGATATCCAACAATTGGAACTGTTCCTCACTCACAACAATATGGTTTGTGAATGACTGGCAGGGTTAAACAGAAGAATAAATAAGACTACCTAAACCATCTAAACTGGAACAACAACTCAGTAATGGGTGCAATAAGTCCAACTGACAGATTGGATTAGTTTAGAAAAATGTATATTTGTTGTTACTGCATTCATTGTTACTAACCAGTACATTCTAAATACTATGTTGTATGATTAGTAATACACAGTATGCAGTTTAAGTAAGTGGTGGGCAAGCCAGATTTGGGACACGGCCTGTGAGTAGTTGAGGAGGGCAGTGGTGGAGGGATTTATTCTACCAGACCAAAGGAAGGAAGGCCAGTTAAATTAAGTATGGCGTTTTGATATGTAAACCATTCTTTATTGGCACATTTCAACGTATTTACATATTGAATTCAGTGCCAATTCAAAGGACACACCACTGCACCCTTGAGGAAGTAAAACCAGAGAAACACAGGTTATTTGAGTTCATCCAACTTTACTTTTATTTGTACTCTGAACACTTCTTAAAATGTGGGGGAGCTTTATTTCAAAACTGCTGCATTAGCATGAAGCAAAGTTTCAGACGGCTGATTTACATTGTGCAATGCAGGACTTAGTTGTAGCACTAATGCATGCTGAACACAGAAATCCATTTTCCATCAAGGGGGTGTACTGTAAATAATGCTTATCCCCGATCCCAATCAAGGGTGCGTCCAGAATGGCACCCTATTCCCGTAATAGTGCATCTCTTTTGACCAGGGCCCATAGGGCACTATGTAGGGTATAGTGTGTTTTTTGGGAGACACCCCTGGACTTCTGTGTGTGGCAGCAGCAGAGCATTATGGGTCTCACTTCACAACGTAGAAGCTGTTAAAACATGTTGTAAAGTAGGAGAGTATTGAACACAAGGCTCGTGGTGAAATGAAGTGTTCCTACTGTTTGCCCTGTGTAGTTGGAGGTATATTCCATATTCCCATTGAAGTCTCACACAGGCAGTAGCTGTGCTTCTGGGAGAAATACTGTCTTGTTCTCAAAGTGAATTGTTGATGTGTGATTTGCAGTAGACGAATTGTTTGGCTTGTTTGAACTTTCCTACATGGATACTTTATTATTTAATATTACTTTATTATTAATCTCTAACTATATGTACATATCTACCTCAATGACCTCGTACCTCAGCACATCCACTCAGTACTGGTACCTCTTGTATATAGCCAAGTTACCATTACTCAGTACTCGTACCTCTTGTATATACTCTCTTCTCTGTTTACATCAATGATGTCGCTCTTGCTGCTGGTGATTCTCTGATCCACCTCTACGCAGACGACACTATTCTGTATACTTCTGGCCCTTCTTTTGACACTGTGTTAACAACCCTCCAGGCGAGCTTCAATGCCATACAACTCTCCTTCCGTGGCCTCCAACTGCTCTTAAATACAAGTAAAACCAAATGCATGCTCTTCAACCGATCGCTGCCTGCTCCTGCCCGCCTGTCCAACATCACTACTTTGGACGGCTCTGACTTAGAATATGTGGACAACTACAAATACCTAGGTGTCTGGTTAGACTGTAAACTCTCCTTCCAGACCCACATCAAACATCTCCAATCCAAAGTCAAATCTAGAATTGGCTTCCTATTCCGCAACAAAGCATCCTTTACTCATGCTGCCAAACATACCCTTGTAAAACTGACCATCCTACCAATCCTCGACTTCGGTGATGTCATTTACAAAATAGCCTCCAAAACCCTACTCAATAAATTGGATGCAGTCTATCACAGTGCCATCCGTTTTGTCACCAAAGCCCCATATACTACCCACCACTGCGACCTGTACACTCTCGTTGGCTGGCCCTCGCTTCATACTCGTCGCCAAACCCACTGGTTCCAGGTCATCTACAAGACCCTGCTAGGTAAAGTCCCCCCTTATCTCAGCTCGCTGGTCACCATAGCAGCACCTACCTGTAGCACGCGCTCCAGCAGGTATATCTCTCTAGTCACCCCCAAAACCAATTCTTCCTTTGGACGCCTCTCCTTCCAGTTCTCTGCTGCCAATGACTGGAACGAACTACAAAAATCTCTGAAACTGGAAACACCTATCTCCCTCACTAGCTTTAAGCACCAGCTGTCAGAGCAGCTCATAGATTACTGCACCTGTACATAACCCATCTACAATTTAGCCCAAACAACTACCTCTTTACCTACTGTATTTATTTATTAATTTATTTTGCTCCTTTGCACCCCATTATTTCTGTCTCTACTTTGCACTTTCTTCCAATGCAAACCAACCATTCCAGTGTTTTTTTTAGTTTTTATTTTACTTGCTGTGTTGTACTCACTTCGCCTCCATGGCCTTTTTATATTTTTATTTATTTATACATATATCTGTTTGCCTTCACCTCCCTTATCTCACCTCACTTGCTCACATTGTATATAGACTTATTTTTTTTTTCACTGTATTATTGACTATATGTTTGTTTTTACTCCATGTGTAACTATGTGTTGTTGTATGTGTCGAACTGCTTTGCTTTATCTTGGCCAGGTCGCAATTGTAAATGAGAACGTGTTCTCAATTTGCCTACCTGGTTAAATAAAGGTTAAATAAATAAATAAATAAAAAAAATATAGCCAAGTTATCATTACTCAGTACTAGTACTCCTTGTATATAGCCAAGTTACCATTACTCAGTACTCGTACCTCTTGTATATAGCCAAGTTATCATTACTCAGTACTAGTACTCCTTGTACTAGTACTCCTTGAGTATCATTACTCAGTACTGGTACTCCTTGTATATACTCCTTGAGTATCATTACTCAGTACTGGTACTCCTTGTATATAGACAAGTTATCATTACTCAGTACTGGTACTCCTTGCAGACAGTATAGACCAGTTATCATTACTCAGTACTGGTACTCCTTGTATATAGGCACATTATCGTTACTCAGTACTGGTACTCCTTGTATATACTCCTTGAGTATCACTACTTAGTACTGGTACTCCTTGTATATAGACAAGTTATCATTGACTCATTCTGTATCTATTTTTACTTTTATTATTAAGTGTTTTACTTTCTATTGTTTCTCTACTGACTTCCTCTCTGTATTGTTGGGAAGGACCTGTTATCATTTTACTGTTAGTCTCCACCTGTTGTTTACGAAGCAGGTGACACATAACATTTGATTTGACTTAATAAAGGCTTTTTAACTGCAGCTACTTGGTCAGAGTGTCTTGGTATATTTCAGACGGTCTGTATCTTTATCTTACATGTTTAGCCTCCAATCTTTACATCATATCACATGCTATTTGTCACGTACACATGGTTAGCAGATGTCAATGCGAGCGTAGCGAAATGCTAAGCGAGGCGACCATCTCTGTCGGCGCCATCTTATTATCAATGCTGACGTATGCTGTATGATGTCTGGGTTGTGAAACTCATTTCGTTTTTTCTTCTTTTCTTCTCCGGGCAGGGAGAGGGGATGACATCTGGACCCAGAGGATCACGAGGGCCAAAGGTAGAAAAACAACCCCTGTGGTGGGGGAAGAGGGACAAAACAGACAGGCAGACCACCCAAGGTTACCACAATCTGGATTTATTATTCTCTAGCTAGATGCGGGATATTTCCTCTGGCTATGATGATCACATTAGAAAACATCTGAAGGATGACTAGCTCTTCTAATACCTCACATCAAACCAGTTCATCCACTTGTGGCTCAGTTGGTAAGAGTGTGGCACTAGCAACACCAAGGATGAGGGTTCAATTCCCACAATGGTCACATAAAGATGTACTAAAAGTCTCTGCAGTTACTGTAGTGTCAGGTGTCATACTTTATTATATTATTCACTGATGACAGTGATCTGAAACACAGGTCCTGTTAAAGCCAGGGAACTCTCATTTTATTGAGCTGGGTCCCAAATGGCACCCTAGTCCCTTTAACAGTCATCAAAATGAGTTTCATATGGCACCCTCCTCCCTTTAACAGTCATCAAAATGAGTTCCCTGTTCCTCCCCCCCCCCCCCTCTTCCCTTTAACAGTCATCAAAATGAGTTCCCTGGTCCCCCCCTCTTCCCTTTAACAGTCATCAAAATGAGTTCCCTGTTCCCCCCTCTCTTCCCTTTAACAGTCATCAAAATGAGTTCCCTGTCCCCCCCCTCTTCCCTTTAACAGTCATCAAAATTAGTTCCCTGTTCCCCCCCCTCTTCCCTTTAACAGTCATCAAAATGAGTTCCCTGTTCCCCCCCTCTTCCCTTTAACAGTCATCAAAATGAGTTCCCTGTTACCCCCCCTCTTCCCTTTAACAGTCATCAAAATGAGTTCCCTGTTCCCCCCCCTCTTCCTTTTAACAGTCATCAAAATTAGTTCCCTGCCCCCCCCCCTCTTCCCTTTAACAGTCATCAAAATGAGTTCCATGTTTCCCCCCCTCTTCCCTTTAACAGTCTTCAAAATGAGTTCCCTGTTCCCACCCTCTTCCCTTTAACAGTCATCAAAATGAGTTCCCTGTTCCCTCCCCTCTTCCCTTTAACAGTCATCAAAATGAGTTCCCTGTACCCCCCCCCTCTTCCCTTTAACAGTCATCAAAATGAGTTCCCTGTCCCCCTCTCTTCCCTTTAACAGTCATCAAAATGAGTTCCCTGTCCCCCTCTCTTCCCTGTAACAGTTATCAAAATTAGTTCCCTGTTCCCCCCTCTTCCCTTTAACAGTCATCAAAATGAGTTCCCTGTCCCCCTCTCTTCCTTTTAACAGTCATCAAAATTAGTTCCCTGTCCCCCCTCTCTTCCCTTTAACAGTCATCAAAATGAGTTCCCTGTTCCCCCCCCTCTTCCCTTTAACAGTCATCAAAATGAGTTCCCTGTTCCCCCCCTCTTCCATTTAACAGTCATCAAAATGAGTTCCCTGTTCCCCCCCTCTTCCCTTTAACAGTCATCAAAATGAGTTCCCTGTCCCCCCTCTCTTCCCTTTAACAGTCTTCAAAATTAGTTCTCTGTTCCCCCCTCTCTTCCCTTTAACAGTCATCAAAATGAGTTCCCTGTTCCCCCCTCTCTTCTCTGTCAGGGTGAGCGTGGCGTCCCTGGTGTACCAGGAGACCTAGGGGAGAAAGGAGAGCCTGGTCTGGGCGTTGAAGGACCTCATGTGAGTACATGGCACTGGAACATTTCTCATTTTTCTCTTGTTCATACTTTATTGTCCGTTGACATTTTCACAAATACATGTTTTGCTTTTCAAACCAATCCTCCAGAGAATCCCAGCAGTTGCAGCCCCATCTCTCTAACCTGTAATCTTCCCAAAACTTTTCTGTTGGACAACATTTCACAAACCTTTTCAGTTCAGTCATCTTCAGAATGGCTTGTGCATAGACTTATATATGATTTTATCCTGGTCAAATTAATGATACAATAAAGACTACATTCATTGAACATTAATTCCCAGATTAGATTTACAAACATTGTGGGCCTTCAGCATTACACACTACTTCACCATCTATCTATCCTCCGTGAGGCTAATGCTGGTTTCAACTTCAAAAATGCCCGCTTGAGTTTTGCCCTTTGGTTTGTTAAATAGTGAAATTCAGGGTTGTTGGAAAGCAATGGATCAATGGAACATAGATCCCTTGTCTGTCTGTCTGTCTGTCTGTCTGTCTGTCTGTCTGTCTGTCTGTCTGTCTGTCTGTCTGGTGTGTGTGTGTGTGTGTGTGTGTGTGTGTGTGTGTGTGTGTGTGTGTGTGTGTGTGTGTGTGTGTGTGTGTGTGTGTGTGTGTGTGTGTGTGTGTGTGTGTGTGTGTGTGTGTGTGTGTGTGTGTGTGTGTGTGTGTGTGTGTGTGTGTGTGTGTGTGTGTGTGTGTGTGTGTGTGTGTGTGTGTGTGTGTGTGTGTGTGTGTGAGCTGAAGGGCTGGAGTGGTGCTGTTGTAAACAAGCTGTGTGATGTGTTCTTATAGGGCCCCATGGGACAGAGAGGAGAGAGAGGATTTGAGGTATGTGGAAGAATATCTCCTGTCCACACACACACGCACGCACACACACACACACACACACACACACACACACACACACACACACACAGACACATCCATCTGATTCCTGTGATATTAGAGTATGGAATAGCTACAGTACATACAGTACCTTCCAGTATTGTGCTCCTGGATGCTTAGATGAAACCTTAGTCTTCAGTCTAAAGGTTGAGGAGACTCTGAAACAACTATTTAATTCCAATGATATTGTAGTTTATGCATTTAAATTTAATATGTCATATATTTTATAGGTGTAGGACATGTGTTAGTCTCAACAGGACTGGTGTTAGTCTCATCAGGACTGGTGTTAGTCTCATCAGGACTGGTGTTAGTCTCATCAGGACTGGTATTAGTCTCATCAGGACTGGTGTTAGTCTCATCAGGACTGGTGTTAGTCTCATCAGGACTGGTGTTAGTCTCATCGGTACTTGTGTTAGTCTCATCAGTACTGGTGTTAGTCTCATCAGGACTGGTGTTAGTCTCATCAGGACTGGTGTTAGTCTCATCAGGACTGGTGTTAGTCTCATCAGGACTGGTGTTAGTCTCAACAGGACTGGTGTTAGTCTCAACAGGACTGGTGTTAGTCTCAACAGGACTGGTGTTAGTCTCATCAGGACTGGTGTTAGTCTCATCAGGACTGGTGTTAGTCTCATCAGGACTGGTGTTAGTCTCATCAGGACTGGTGTTAGTCTCAACAGGACTGGTGTTAGTCTCATCAGGACTGGTGTTAATCTCATCAGGACTGGTGTTAGTCTCATCAGGACTGGTGTTAGTCTCATCAGGACTGGTGTTAGTCTCATGAGGACTGGTGTTAATCTCATCAGGACTGGTGTTAGTCTCAACAGGACTGGTGTTAGTCTCAACAGGACTGGTGTTAGTCTCATCAGGACAGGTGTTAGTCTCATCAGGACTGGTGTTAGTCTCATCAGGACTGGTGTTAGTCTCATCAGGACTGGTGTTAGTCTCCTCAGGACTGGTGTTAGTCTCATCAGGACTGGTGTTAGTCTCAACAGGACTGGTGTTAGTCTCATCAGGACTGGTGTTAGTCTCAACAGGACTGGTGTTAATCTCATCAGGACTGGTGTTAATCTCAACAGGACTGGTGTTAGTCTCATCGGGACTGGTGTTAATCTCATCAGGACTGGTGTTAGTCTCAACAGGACTGGTGTTAGTCTCATCAGGACTGGTGTTAGTCTCAACAGGACTGGTGTTAATCTCATCAGGACTGGTGTTAGTCTCAACAGGACTGGTGTTAGTCTCATCAGTACTGGTGTTAGTCTCATCAGGACTGGTGTTAGTCTCAAAAGGACTGGTGTTAGTCTCATCGGGACTGGTGTTAGTCTCATCGGGACTTGTGTTAGTCTCAACAGGACCGGTGTTAATCTCATCAGGACTGGTGTTAGTCTCAACAGGACAGGTGTTAGTCTCAACAGGACTGGTGTTAGTCTCAACAAAGATTTAGTTGCATGTCTTCTTCTTTGTGACGGTTGAGGATATACTGTATATTCTGATCCCAGGTCAGCAATCTAATCTGAGAGCCTTTTCAGGTACGGGCCCTGATCTCATTAGTGTGTTATGGGGGTTGTCTTGTCTCCTAGGGCCCTCGTGGACCCTCCGGATTCTCAGGCCCTGCTGGGACCCCGGGGAGAGAGGTGAGTGGGATCAAGACCTTCCTTCCTCTCTTCCTCCCTTACTCATTCATTTCCTTCACTCCCCCTGTCCTCCTCTCTCTGCAGGAATGGAGACACAGTGATACTTTACATCTGGAGATAAAAAGAGAAACTAACATTCGGAGGGAAAATGTTGTGTTTCCTTTCTGTCTTCTATTCCTTTTCCTCACATCTTTTCTCCACTCCTCCACTCTTTCTCTCAATCAATCATCAATCAATCAAGTTTATTTTATATAGCCCTTCGTACATCAGCTAATATCTCGAAGTGCTGTACAGAAACCCAGCCTAAAACCCCAAACAGCAAGCAATGCAGGTGTAGAAGCACGGTGGCTAGGAAAAACTCCCTAGAAAGGCCAAAACCTAGGAAGAAACCTAGAGAGGAACCAGGCAATGAGGGGTGGCCAGTCCTCTTCTGGCTGTGCCGCGTGGAGATTATAACAGAACTATGCCAAGATGTTCAAAATGTTCATAAGTGACAAGCATGGTCAAATAATAATCAGGAATCATTTTCAGTTGGCTTTTCATAGCTGATCATTAAGAGTTGAAAACAGCAGGTCTCGGACAGGTGTCGGTTCCATAACCGCAGGCAGAACAGTTGAACCTGGAATAGCAGCAAGGCCAGGTGGACTGGGGAGAGCAAGGAGTCATCATGCCCGGTAGTCCTGATGTATGGTCCTAGGGCTCAGGTCCTCCGAGAGAAAGAAAGAGAGAAGGAGAAAATTAGAGAGAGCCAAGATTTTCAAAATGTTCATAAATGACAAGCATGGTCAGATAATAATCAGGAATAAATGTCAGTTGGCTTTTCATAGCCGATCATTAAGAGTTGAAAACAGCAGGTCTGGGACAGGTGGCGGTTCCATAACCGCAGGCAGAACAGTTGAAACTGGAATAGCAGCAAGGCCAGGTGGACTGGGGACAGCAAGGAGTCATCATGCCCGGTAGTCCTGACGTATGGTCCTAGGGCTCAGGTCCTCCGAGAGAGAGAAAGAAAGAGAGAAGGAGAAAATTAGAGAGAGCCAAGATTTTCAAAATGTTCATAAATGACAAGCATGGTCAGATAATAATCAGGAATAAATGTCAGTTGGCTTTTCATAGCCAATCATTAAGAGTTGAAAACAGCAGGTCTGGGACAGGTAGGGGTTCCATAACCGCAGGCAGAACAGTTGAAACTGGAATAGCAGCAAGGCCAGGCGGACTGGGGACAGCAAGGAGTCATCCTGCCCGGTAGTCCTGACGTATGGTCCTAGGGCTCAGGTCCTCCGAGAGAGAGAAAGAAAGAGAGAAGGAGAGAATTAGAGAGAGCCAAGATTTTCAAAATGTTCATAAATGACAAGCATGGTCAAATGCTCTCCTCTTCTCCTCCTCTCCTCCCCTCTTCCTCTCTTCCTCTCCTCCACTCCTCCACTCTTTCTCTCCTCTTCTCCTCCTCTCCTCCCCTCTTCCTTGCATCCACTTTCCCTCTCCTCCATTTTCCCTCTCCTCCACTCTTCCTCTCCTCCACTCTTCCTCTCCTCCACTCCTCCAAATCAAAACAAATCAAATGTATTTATATAGCCCTTCTTACATCAGCTGATATATCAAAGTGCTGTACAGAAACCCAGCCTAAAACCCCAAACAGCAAGCAATGCAGGTGTAGAAGCACTCTTCC
This sequence comes from Salvelinus fontinalis, assembly GCF_029448725.1. Lineage (NCBI taxonomy): Eukaryota > Metazoa > Chordata > Actinopteri > Salmoniformes > Salmonidae > Salvelinus > Salvelinus fontinalis. The sequence goes on along the minus strand of NW_026600604.1, from coordinate 114,219 downwards.
TCTCCTCCTCTCTTTCACTCTTTGTCTCCTCCACTCTTCCACTTCCTCTCCACTCTTCCTCTCCTCCACTCTTCCTCTCCTCCACTCTTTCGCTCTTCCTCTCCTCCGCTCTTCTTCTCCTCCACTCTTCCTCTCCTCCTCTCCTCCACTCTTCCTCTCCTCCACTCTTCCTGTCCTCCTCTCTTCCCCTCCTCCACTCTTCCTCTCCTCCTCTCCTCCACTCTTCTTGTCCTCCTCTCTTCCGCTCCTCCACTCTTCCTCTCCTTCTCTCCTCTGTTCCTCCTCTCTTCCCATCCTCCACTCTTCCTCTCCTCCACTCTTCTTCTCCTCCACTCTTCCTCTCCTCCCCTCCTCCGCTCTTCCTCTCCTCCACTCTTCCTCTCCTCCCCTCCTCCGCTCTTCCCCTCCTCCACTCCTCCACTCCTCCACTCTTCCTCTCCTCCTCTCCTCCACTCCTCCTCTCTTCCCCTCCTCCACTGTTCCTCTCCTCCTCTCTTCCTCTCCTCCTCTCTTCCTCTCCTCCTCTCCTCCACTCCTCCTCTCCTCCTCTCCTCCACTCTTCCTCTCCTCCACTCCTCCTCTCTTCCCCTCCTCCACTGTTCCTCTCCTCCTCTCCTCCACTCCTCCTCTCTTCCCTCCTCCTCTCCTCCTCTCCTCCACTCTTCTTCTCCTCCGCGGTCTGCAGATAAAAAGAGAAACTAACATTCTGATGAAAGATGTGTTTCCTTTATGTCTGCATGAGGAAGTAGCAACCGTTTCTGGACACATCAGAAACACACACACAGCACCCCATTAGGATGAATGTCAAAGCGTGGGCCAATGGTGTGCAGCGCTGTGTGTTTCCCCTGGTCTCATAGCTGGTGACATCATTATTTCTCTCATTTAAAGGGATCCCCTGGTCGAGAAGGTCCCCCAGGTCCACCTGGCCCCGCGGGTCAACCAGTAAGTTAACCGCTCATCTCGTTCTAATCTCTCAGAGATATACTGTGGAGGTGCTAAGCCCACTGTACCATGTTTAGGTTAAAGGCCTCAAAACCACAGAAAGACAACTATTTTACAGGAAACTGAAATCACAGGAGAAGATTTGGTTACACTGTACTTGAAGGGGTTATGTATAAGCATTCATACCACCATAAAACCAGTCATGGCAACTTTTTTAGGGTTTCAGTGTCATTCATAATATTTCAAGCTTCGAGTGATGCTGAGATAATTATGAGAGGTTCATTCAACTGTGATCTGACTGAAAAACATCACAAAAATATTCATTGACATTTCTTTACATCTATAGTCATTATACAAAATGTCTGATGATAATTTGTCTTTCCAACAGACTGCCTTGCCAATTGTGGGAGATATGAGCTCTTTACTCAAGGTACTGGACTGTTTCATTTATTACCATTGTGTCCTGTGATTATTCCCATCAATTGTCATTCCAACATTATTCAGTGTGGGACATAAATCATACATTATTCAGTGTGGGACATAAATCATGCATTATTCAGTGTGGGACATAAATCATACATTATTCAGTGTGGGACATAAATCATACATTATTCAGTGTGGGACATAAATCATAGATTATTCAGTGTGGGACATAAATCATACATTATTCAGTGTGGGACATAAATCATAGATTATTCAGTGTGGGACATAAATCATAGATTATTCAGTGTGGGACATAAATCATACATTATTCAGTGTGGGACATAAATCATAGATTATTCAGTGTGGGACATAAATCATACATTATTCAGTGTGGGACATAAATCGTACATTATTCAGTGTGGGACATAAATCATACATTTATTCAGTGTGGGACATAAATCATACATTATTCAGTGTGGGACATAAATCATACATTATTTTTTCATTGACAAGATTGATGGAGATGTTTTTTTAACACCTTGAAGTGCCAACATTTAGATCCACATTGACTGAGGGTGTAGAAACAGGTCATCATTTAGCCTGCTTTAATTGCATCAGTTACTGTGATTGCACCCACGGTGGTGTATTTCACAGTTTAAGACCTCACAGTTGTAATCCAAAAACAAACTTTTTACCAGTAGTAAACCTATTAGGGTGATGTTACGGTATTATTAACAGAAGCTCAGGAGCGCCTCCATCAGGCGGAGGTGGTGAACTGCAGCTATAAATTCAAGAAATTGGAAATCCACCATGGAAATGCATTATTATATTCAACAGGAATCCTTGATATGTCCATAGAAGAATGCTGTTGTCTAATACATCCCTCCTGGAGTACACAGGGCCTGTGTCCAAAATGGCACCCTATTCCCTACACTGTGAACTACTTTTGACCAGAGAGCTACAGGTGGGCTCTTGTCAACAGCAGTCCACTATATAGGGAATAGGGCTCTTGTCAACAGTAGTGCACTATATAGGGAATAGGGCTCTGGTCAACGGTAGTGCACTATATAGGGCAACGGTAGTGCACTATATTCTCACGGCAACCTTGTTGCTATGTCTTTAAGGGACAATACTTTTCTACTTTTCCATCTATCTCTCCAGCACTCCCACGCCTTGTTGATGTATGCTGCTGAGAGAGAGAGAGAGAGAGAGAGAGAGAGAGAGATTTTTTATTCTACCAGACCAAAGAAAGGAAGCACAGTTAAATTAATAAAGTTTCCAAGCTTTTAGCTGTTCAAAGCAGATTGACATTTATTGTCATGAATCTTGTCCTGGAGGCAGAACTGAGCGATTTCCACTAGATTGGCCAGCTGCAAAGTCAAACTTGGCTATGTTGTAAAATCTCATTTCAACAAACATTGGCTTTTTGGTCTTAGTTTAGGTTTAGCAGTATGGTTAAGGTTAGATGTAAAATCTGATTGTATGACTTTGTGGCTGTGCTAGCTAGTGACCACTCTGCAGAGCTGTCTCCAGAACAAGATTCATGACAAAAAAAACGCTAACCTGCCTGTTTAAAGGCCTTTTTTACAATGTGCTGCTGGCTTGACTCTGCGTCATCCAACTTGATGAGCTGAATGACAACCCTCCCTAAGAATAGCTTTTCTCCGTTTCTTCACTTTAATTGACAGAGTTTGGTCACTTTACAGCAGATGGTATTTGCTATCTCACACTGAAAGGAGCACTTAAGTGAATTGGACCTTTTAATTTCAAGACACTTCAAGTCTCTCTCAGAAATAAAGATTTGTACTTACATAAAATTACAGAAAATATCTTCCCACTGCTCTTCTCTGATGAGTCTAAATGGCAGTGACACTAGGGGTCATATAGCCTTCATGCTGTATAAACAGAATTGACATCTACAGCTGAATGGTTGGAGGTGGAACGTATTCAACCAACCTGTGTGCTCTTCAGTGGAGGCTGCTGAGGGGAGGACAGCAAGTAATAACGGCTGGAACGGCATCAAACACATGGAAACCATCCAGTCATTAGCACGAGCCCGTCCTCCCTAATTCAGGTCCCACCAACCTCCTGTGGTGTTCTTCTACTGTATGTACACTGAGTGGACAAAACATTAGGAACACCTGCTCTTTTCGGGTGAATCCAGGTGAAAGTTATGATCCCTTATTGATGCCACCTGTTAAATCCACTTCAATCAGTGTAGATGAAGGAGAGACCGGTTAAATAAGGATTTTTAAACCTTAAGACAATTGAGACATGGATTGTGTATGTGTGCCATTCAGAGGGTGAATGGGCAAGACAAAATATTTAATTGCCTTTGAGGGTATGGTAGAAGGTCCCAGGTGCACCGGTTTGTTTCAAGAACTGCAACACTGCTGGGTTTTTCATTCTCAACAGTTTCCTGTGTGTATCAAGAATGGTCCACCCCCCAAAGGACATCCACCCAACTTGACAAAACTGTTGGAAGCATTGGACTCAACATGTGCCAGCATCCCTGTGGAACGCTTTCGACACCTTATAGAGTCAATGTCCCGACGAATTGAGGCTGTTCTGATTGCAAAGGGGGAGGTGCAACTCAATATTAGGAGGATGTCCTCAATGTTTTGTACACTCAGTGTATAATCATAGCATTGTTCTATGAACTAAGTGCCTCTGGGTAACTGATACAGTTTAACCTAATTATCTTCAGCAGAGTACAGAATGTCTGCTGCTGTAGGGAAAGTACACTTCAACAACTCCACAGTGCACGAGTACAGAGTGTATCTCTCCAGAGCAGGTCCCTTTGAGATGTTCCAGGTTCATAATTAGGTGCGATATTATACCTTTCCAAGACAGGGCTGATTTCCCAGACAGGGCTGATTTCCCAGACAGGGCTGATTTCCCAGACAGGGCTGATTTCCCAGACAGGGCTGATTTCCAAGACGAGGCTGATTTCCCAGACAGGACTGATTTCCCAGACAGGACTGATTTCCCAAACAGGGCTGATTTCCAAGACAGGGCTGATTTCCCAGACAGGACTGATTTCCCAGACAGGGCTGATTTCACAAACACAGACTAAGACTAACTATTTGAATGTAAATAAGTGTTAACTGAACTGGATGGGAGACTGTGATATTTCAAATGATACTCCAAATGTCACAGTCAGTTAGAGAGTGGGTGGGGAACAGGACAGTGTCTGGTTCTCAGTCTGCTCACATGAACTTCCATGTTGTGGAAAGAGAGAACATTAAGACACCCCCCCTGCTCTTCGACCCAGGGGAGATGGAAGACAAACAAAAGGAGCACTGCATTTCCCTGCTGTGACTCAGTGAGATGACAGATATCGGGTCTGTATGACCATACCTCTTCCCCCCCCCCCCCCCCCCCCCCCGCTGTGTGTTGGCAGAATGCCTGCACTGTGTGCCAGACCAGAGTGCCAGGTCTGCCTGGGCAGAAGGGCGAGAAGGGAACCTATGGAGCGACAGGAGTGCAAGGCATGGTGGGAGAAAAGGTGAGTGTCTGATTATCTTTACTGTGTGTGTGTGTGTGTGTGTGTCTGCCTGCACAGAAGGGTGAGAATGGAACCCTTGGGGACAGGTTGTGTGGGGGGGTTTGTGTGTGTGTGTGTGCCTTTCTCTATGCAGGCGTTCTTGCGTGCGTTGATTTGCGTGTGTGTCCATTCTAAACAGGGGGATCCAGGAGTGCGAGGACCTCTCGGTAATCCTGGGAAAGAAGGTCCAAAGGTAGGAAACAACGTGTCATCCTGATTATAATGCATGTGTTCTAAATGGCAGCCTATTCCCTATTATAATGCATGTGTTCTAAATGGCAGCCTATTCCCTATTATAATGCATGTGTTCTAAATGGCAGCCTATTCCCTACATAGTGCACTATAACCTCTGGTGAAAAGTAGTGCCCTGTGTAAAGGATTAGGAGGCCATTTGGGACACAGACAATGTATACAGAATTACTTTCCACCTTACAAATACTCCATTCACTCCATTCATTGCAAATCTCAGCATGCCAAAGTGAATTAGAGCAGATAATAGGTGTAAAAGTATTAAGACTGGTGCATAACATCGCTGGGGACTACACTTCTTCTTCAGGTTATTATTCAACATGGTTGTATCCGTTGTTGCTATTGATTTTCAGTTGAATTGTTTTCATAATACTTCCTACGAATAAATACCCTCTTCATAATGCATTATGAGGGCATTTATAATGCCTTATAAACGATGCATAATATGCTATAATGTACGACATAGGCTCTCGTAGTTGTTCATATTTCTTTTCATCAGAGAGATTTAGGAAGATTCAGACACCAACCGTTGAACCAAAGAGTCAAACATTTACAATGTTAGTCCAGCACTTTCGTATCATCAGAGCTGCTGGCTGCAGACATGGTTGCCATGGATACACAGCAGTGTCCTGTATTAGTAAAATTACCCAAGCAGTCGCTTCTAATTGGCTCTATTAGAAACAAGAAGTCAAAGTGAAATGTATGACCACCAGTCATGCCACTGGTTTGAGACTATTAGGTTTTGGAGAGGACAGGCGGTACATTATGGTGGTAGATGTGTCTTATTTCACAAGCAAACACATGAACAAAAGGTTTATACAGAATGAAACTTGATTTACTGCTGTTGTTACTGTTTACTCATTCACTGATGTTGTTTGCTGTTCTAGGGGATGAAAGGAGAGAGAGGATTCCCTGGGCCTAGTGGAGACAAAGGAGACGAGGTGAGTTTCAGACCTGGGGCCAATACATGAATCATATACTTTAACATGCTTGAGTGTGCTTGAAAGTACACTACATCAAATCAAATCAAATCTGGACCCGGTGCACCTGGCACCAACCGTCATACCACGCTCAAAGTCGCTTAGGTCACTAGTTTTACCCTTTGTGACGTTCAGTCGATCAGTAACTGAATGCCTCAATGCCTCAATGCCTCAATGCCTGCTTTGTATAGCGAGCCACGGCCACGTGACTCATCTTGCCTCATGTACAACAGAATCAATGGAATTGTCCCGAAAATGCAAACGAGGTTAACTCTCCTCTTGTCCTTCTTGTAAACCTACCAGTTAGGCTATCATACGCTAACTATTACACAGGAAGTGACAATGATTGTTCTCTTGTGTTTCTTGTCTTTCTTGTCTTTCTCAGGGCTCTCCTGGAGTTCCAGGCATTCTGGGTGCAACAGGCCGTACTGGAGACCCTGTAAGCAAAACTAATCATCTTTCACATCTATTCATCCCTAGTTGTAATGCATGTGTAGTACTGTGTAGTACTGTGTAGTACTGTGTAGTACTGTGTAGTACTGTGTTGCTGATACAAGAACAATCACTGAGAACACCATACTCATCGTTTGGTCCCTATTTTCTCTCATCCAGTTTCCATATTTAGTTTGTGTCCCAGTTAATTGATGTACTTTGTTTCTATATTTAGTTTGTGTCCCAGTTAATTGATGTCCTTTGTTTCTATATTTAGTTTGTGTCCCAGTTAATTGATGTCCTTTGTTTCTATATTTAGTTTGTGTCCCAGTTAATTGATGTCCTTTGTTTCTATATTTAGTTTGTGTCCCAGTTAATTGATGTCCTTTGTTTCTATATTTAGTTTGTGTCCCAGTTAATTGATGTCCTTTGTTTCTATATTTAGTTTGTGTCCCAGTTAATTGATGTCCTTTGTTTCTATATTTAGTTTGTGTCCCAGTTAATTGATGTCCTTTGTTTCCATATTTAGTTTGTGTCCCAGTTAATTGATGTCCTTTGTTTCTATATTTAGTTTGTGTCCCAGTTAATTGATGTCCTTCGTTTCTATATTTAGTTTGTGTCCCAGTTAATTGATGTCCTTTGTTTCCATATTTAGTTTGTGTCCCAGTTAATTGATGTCCTTTGTTTCTATATTTAGTTTGTGTCCCAGTTAATTGATGTCCTTTGTTTCTATATTTAGTTTGTGTCCCAGTTAATTGATGTCCTTTGTTTCTATATTTAGTTTGTGTCCCAGTTAATTGATGTACTTTGTTTCTATATTTAGTTTGTGTCCCAGTTAATTGATGTACTTTGTTTCTATATTTAGTTTGTGTCCCAGTTAATTGATGTACTTTGTTTCTATATTTAGTTTGTGTCCCAGTTAATTGATGTACTTTGTTTCTATATTTAGTTTGTGTCCCAGTTAATTGATGTCCTTTGTTTCTGTTTGCAGGGTGTCATGGGCAGACCTGGGCCAATGGGTCAGCCTGGAACAAAGGGAGAGCGGGTAAGAAAGCGATGTTGTGTGTACACGCGCTGTATGAGTATACCGTCGCTAGTGAAAGTCTACGCACACTTGCACGGTCTTCACACTTTGCTGCCTTAAAATTAAATCTACAAAGGGATTAAATTAGATTTTTCCCTATGGAGCTACACAACCTACTCCAAAGTGAAAGAACAATGATAGATCATTTTCCAAATGACTTAGAAACACAAAATGATGATGAATTGATTGCGTATGTTTTCACTTTTACTTGGTGGAAGCACCTTTGGCAGCCGTTACAGCTGGGAATCATTCTGAATAAGATTCTACCAAGCTTGCACAACTCTTAGGACAACATGCACTCAGTGGCCAATTTATTAGGTACCGGGTCAGACCCTCCCTTTGCCTCCAGAACAGACTGAATTATTTGGGGTATGGAAACATTGCTCAATTGGTATCAAGGGACCTAACATGTGCCAGGAAAACACATCCCCACATCATTACACCACCGTCACCAGTCGGTACCGTTGATACCAGGCAGAATGGGGCCATGGACTCATGCTGCTTATGTCAAATCCTGACTCTGCCATCAGCATGATGCAACAGCAACTGCTGGGTTAGGTATTGAGAAGACAGGGTTTCCTCTAACTTTTTACCTGGGCTTTGCTCTTTTCATGTTTCTTTAGATCCTGACAGCCTCCCCAGGCCACGACAATACTGGAAAATACAAAGGGATCAAAACCATTGCATTCACTCCACATTACTGGCCCGTATGGTAAAGTGAAGGAAGCCTGTGTTAAAAGAATCCACTCCAAATCATTGATTCTGTTTGCAACAATACCATGAAGTAATACTGCAAGACAACACAGCAAATAAATTACGTTTTTGGCATAAAATAAAAACTACAGGTTTCGGTCAAATCCAATACAACACAAAGTAAATCCTCTGTATTTTCAAGTATTGTGGTTGGCAGCATCATGTTATGGATCTGCTTGTCATCGCCAGGGACTGGGGAGTTTGTCAGGATCAAGCAATGGAATTACATTGCCCTTAGAGTTGTGCAAAGCTGGTAGAATCTTATTCAGAATAATTTAATCAATTTTTTGATTTCATTTTAAGGGGGCAAAATGTGAAGACTGTGTCATTGGTGTACACACTTTCACTAGGTACTGTACTGTACGTGTCTACTTTATGTTCTAAATATAGGCCGTTAGTACATACAGGGTCGGGTTTTATTCATGCATGTGGCCTGACATGAGCTGTTCTGATAGTCCAAGATGAAAACAATGGCTTACGTCTTATTTAGTGCTATCTCAAAGAGCACCAGTAATGGGTTATTGTAATACTCAGGAATCATGTTGTTTTCTTAAAAAGCACTTAATACCTTATGGATTTCTCTTCAGTTTTGTTGTTGAAAGAATGCCATAGGCCTAGTCTTGTCAGTGGATTGGGGTGGCGTGCTGCCAATTAAGTAGCCTTGCAAGAGGCTTGTGCAAGCCAAAACAGCTCATAGGAGCTGTAGCGTGCGGCAGGTTGATGTACAAGTACACCCCTTGTACAGGACACTAGTTTATCGCAGGGCCTTACCCCCAATCTATCTCAAATTCAACAGAGCGAGTATGTCCCTCTTCCCAAATACTGAACCTCTGCAATGGACTTGTATTGTCAGTCATGCCATGTCCCAAAGATTAGGATTGTCACTGTGTCTAATGTGTGGATATTTATGGGTAAAGAGGTATTCTTAGATTATTGGGATCTTAACTGAAGAAATGTGTTCCTCAGTGACTGAGTGGAAAGCATTATCCCTCTCATGGTTTGTTGTGTGTGTGTGTGTGTGTGTGTGTGTGTGTGTGTGTGTGTGTGTGTGTGTGTGTGTGTGTGTGTGTGTGTGTGTGTGTGTGTGTGTGTGTGTGTGTGTGTGTGTGTGTGTGTGTGTGTGTGTGTGTGTGTGTGTGTGTGTGTGTGTGTGTGTGTGTGTGTGTGTGTGTGTCCGTGTCCGTGTCCGTGTCCGTCCCCTACAGGGAAGTGACGGCTCCCCTGGAAGGCCAGGACTACCAGGCCCCCCAGTAAGTTATCCAGAGCATCACTGAGATCTCTCTGTGTGTGTACACAGACTGTGTGTATGCGTGTGTGTTGTTGAGTCATTGGTGAGATATGTCAACAGTTTTCATGCCTATGAATGATGACACCAGTTCAAGGTACCTTAGCCAATTACTGGTGTCCTTTTGAATGGCTGGTCACACAACACATCATTTAAAAGGACAGTGAGATTGACTTATTACTTTGAAGGACATCATGTTTTCTTCCGTCTACTTGAGAGAATGTTTTTCCATTTTTTTTCTTCCTTCCTGGAAATTAAAATCAAGTACGATTTTATTGGTCACCTACACATATTTAGCAGATGTTATTGTGGGTGTAGCGAAATGCTTGTGTTCCTAGTTCCAACAGTGCTGTAATATCTAACAGTGCAGTAGTGTCTAACAGTGCAGTAGTGTCTAACAGTGCAGTAGTATCTAACAGTGCAGTAGTATCTAACAGTGCAGTAGTGTCTAACAGTGCAGTAGTATCTAACAGTGCAGTAGTATCTAACAGTGCAGTAGTATCTAACAGTGCAGTAGTATCTAACAGTGCAGTAGTGTCTAACAGTACAGTAGTGTCTAACAGTGCAGTAGTATCTAACAGTGCAGTAGTATCTAACAGTGCAGTAGTGTCTAACAGTGCAGTAGTATCTAACAGTGCAGTAGTATCTAAAGGTGCAGTAGTATCTAACAGTGCAGTAGTATCTAACAGTGCAGTAGTGTCTAACAGTACAGTAGTGTCTAGCAGTGCAGTAGTATCTAACTGTTAAATACTACTGTACTACTGCACAGTAGTGTCTAACAGTGGAGTAGTATCTAACAGTGCAGTAGTATCTAACAGTGCAGTAGTGTCTAACAGTGCAGTAGTATCTAACAGTGCAGTAGTATCTAACAGTGCAGTAGTATCTAACAGTGCAGTAGTATCTAACAGTGCAGTAGTGTCTAACAGTGCAGTAGTATCTAACAGTGCAGTAGTATCTAACAGTGCAGTAGTGTCTAACAGTGCAGTAGTATCTAACAGTGCAGTAGTATCTAACAGTGCAGTAATATCTAACAGTGCAGTAGTGTGTAACAGTGCAGTAGTATCTAACAGTGCAGTAGTATCTAACAGTGCAGTAGTATCTAACAGTGCAGTAGTATCTAACAGTGCAGTAGTATCTAACAGTGCAGTAGTATCTAATAGTGCAGTAGTATCTAACAGTGCAGTAGTGTCTAACAGTGCAGTAGTATCTAACAGTGCAGTAGTATCTAACAGTGCAGTAGTATCTAACAGTAGTATCTAACAGTGCAGTAGTATCTAACAGTGCAGTAGTATCTAACAGTGCAGTAGTATCTAACAGTGCAGTAGTATCTAGAGTGCAGTAGTGTCTAACAGTGCAGTAGTGTCTAACAGTGCAGTAGTGTCTAACAGTGCAGTAGTATCTAACAGTAGTATCTAACAGTGCAGTAGTATCTAACAGTGCAGTAGTATCTAACAGTGCAGTAGTGTCTAACAGTGCAGTAGTGTCTAACAGTGCAGTAGTATCTAACAGTGCAGTAGTGTCTAACAGTGCAGTAGTGTCTAACAGTGCAGTAGTGTCTAACAGTGCAGTAGTGTCTAACAGTGCAGTAGTATCTAACAGTGCAGTAGTATCTAACAGTAGTATCTAACAGTGCAGTAGTGTCCAACAGTGCAGTAGTGTCTAACAGTGCAGTAGTGTCTAACAGTGTAGTATCTAACAGTGCAGTAGTGTCTAACAGTGCAGTAGTGTCTAACAGTGCAGTACTGTCTAACAGTGCAGTAGTATCTAACAGTGCAGTAGTGTCTAACAGTCCAGTAGTGTTTAACAGTGCAGTACTGTCTAACAGTGCAGTAGTATCTAACAGTGCAGTAGTGTCTAACAGTGCAGTACTGTCTAACAGTGCAGTAGTATCTAACAGTGCAGTAGTGTCTAACAGTCCAGTAGTGTTTAACAGTGCAGTAGTGTGTAATAGTGCAGTAGTATCTAACAGTGCAGTAGTGTCTAACAGTGCAGTAGTATCTAACAGTGGAGTAGTGTCTAACAGTGCAGTAGTATCTAACAGTGCAGTAGTGTCTAACAGTGCAGTAGTATCTAACAGTGCAGTAGTGTCTAACAGTCCAGTAGTGTCTAACAGTGCAGTACTGTCTAACAGTGCAGTAGTATCTAACAGTGCAGTAGTGTCTAACAGTCCAGTAGTGTTTAACAGTGCAGTAGTGTCTAACAGTGCAGTAGTGTTTAACAGTGCAGTAGTGTCTAACAGTGCAGTAGTGTCTAACAGTGCAGTAGTGTCTAACAGTGCAGTAGTGTCTAACAGTGCAGTAGTGTCTAACAGTGCAGTAGTGTCTAACAGTGCAGTAGTGTCTAACAGTGCAGTAGTGTTTAACAGTGCAGTAGTGTCTAACAGTCCAGTAGTGTTTAACAGTCCAGTAGTGTCTAACAGTGCAGTAGTGTGTAATAGTGCAGTAGTGTCTAACAGTGCAGTAGTATCTAACAGTGCAGTAGTATCTAACAGTGCAGTAGTGTCTAACAGTGCAGTAGTATCTAACAGTGCAGTAGTGTCTAACAGTGCAGTAGTATCTAACAGTGCAGTAGTATCTAACAGTGCAGTAGTATCTAACAGTCCAGTAGTGTCTAACAGTGCAGTAGTATCTAACAGTGCAGTAGTGTCTAGCAGTGCAGTAGTATCTAACAGTCCAGTAGTGTCTAACAGTGCAGTAGTATCTAACAGTGCAGTAGTGTGTAATAGTGCAGTAGTGTCTAACAGTGCAGTAGTGTCTAACAGTGCAGTAGTATCTAACAGTGCAGTAGTGTCTAACAGTGCAGTAGTGTCTAATAGTGCAGTAGTGTCTAACAGTGCAGTAGTATCTAACAGTGCAGTAGTGTCTAACAGTGCAGTAGTGTCTAACAGTGCAGTAGTGTCTAACAGTGCAGTAGTGTCTAATAGTGCAGTAGTGTCTAACAGTGCAGTAGTGACTAACAGTGCAGTAGTGTCTAACAGTGCAGTAGTTTCTAACAGTGCAGTAGTGACTAACAGTGCAGTAGTGACTAACAGTGCAGTAGTGTCTAACAGTGCAGTAGTATCTAACAGTGCAGTAGTGTCTAACAGTGCAGTAGTGTCTAATAGTGCAGTAGTGTCTAACAGTGCAGTAGTGACTAACAGTGCAGTAGTATCTGACAGTGCAGTAGTGTCTAACAGTGCAGTAGTGTCTAATAGTGCAGTAGTGTCTAACAGTGCAGTAGTGACTAACAGTGCAGTAGTATCTAACAGTGCAGTAGTATCTAACAGTGCAGTAGTGTCTAACAGTGCAGTAGTGTCTAACAGTGCAGTAGTGTCTAACAGTAGTGTCTAACAGTGCAGTAGTGTCCAACAGTGCAGTAGTGTCTAACAGTGCAGTAGTGTCTAACAGTGTAGTATCTAACAGTGCAGTAGTGTCTAACAGTGCAGTAGTGTCTAACAGTGCAGTACTGTCTAACAGTGCAGTAGTATCTAACAGTGCAGTAGTGTCTAACAGTCCAGTAGTGTTTAACAGTGCAGTACTGTCTAACAGTGCAGTAGTATCTAACAGTGCAGTAGTGTCTAACAGTGCAGTACTGTCTAACAGTGCAGTAGTATCTAACAGTGCAGTAGTGTCTAACAGTCCAGTAGTGTTTAACAGTGCAGTAGTGTGTAATAGTGCAGTAGTATCTAACAGTGCAGTAGTGTCTAACAGTGCAGTAGTATCTAACAGTGGAGTAGTGTCTAACAGTGCAGTAGTGTCTAACAGTGCAGTAGTGTCTAACAGTGCAGTAGTATCTAACAGTGCAGTAGTGTCTAACAGTCCAGTAGTGTCTAACAGTGCAGTACTGTCTAACAGTGCAGTAGTATCTAACAGTGCAGTAGTGTCTAACAGTCCAGTAGTGTTTAACAGTGCAGTAGTGTCTAACAGTGCAGTAGTGTTTAACAGTGCAGTAGTGTCTAACAGTGCAGTAGTGTCTAACAGTGCAGTAGTGTTTAACAGTGCAGTAGTGTCTAACAGTGCAGTAGTGTCTAACAGTGCAGTAGTGTCTAACAGTGCAGTAGTGTCTAACAGTGCAGTAGTGTCTAACAGTGCAGTAGTGTTTAACAGTGCAGTAGTGTCTAACAGTCCAGTAGTGTTTAACAGTCCAGTAGTGTCTAACAGTGCAGTAGTGTGTAATAGTGCAGTAGTGTCTAACAGTGCAGTAGTATCTAACAGTGCAGTAGTATCTAACAGTGCAGTAGTGTCTAACAGTGCAGTAGTATCTAACAGTGCAGTAGTGTCTAACAGTGCAGTAGTATCTAACAGTGCAGTAGTATCTAACAGTGCAGTAGTATCTAACAGTCCAGTAGTGTCTAACAGTGCAGTAGTATCTAACAGTGCAGTAGTGTCTAACAGTGCAGTAGTATCTAACAGTCCAGTAGTGTCTAACAGTGCAGTAGTATCTAACAGTGCAGTAGTGTGTAATAGTGCAGTAGTGTCTAACAGTGCAGTAGTGTCTAACAGTGCAGTAGTATCTAACAGTGCAGTAGTGTCTAACAGTGCAGTAGTGTCTAATAGTGCAGTAGTGTCTAACAGTGCAGTAGTATCTAACAGTGCAGTAGTGTCTAACAGTGCAGTAGTGTCTAACAGTGCAGTAGTGTCTAATAGTGCAGTAGTGTCTAACAGTGCAGTAGTGACTAACAGTGCAGTAGTGTCTAACAGTGCAGTAGTTTCTAACAGTGCAGTAGTGACTAACAGTGCAGTAGTGACTAACAGTGCAGTAGTGTCTAACAGTGCAGTAGTATCTAACAGTGCAGTAGTGTCTAACAGTGCAGTAGTGTCTAATAGTGCAGTAGTGTCTAACAGTGCAGTAGTGACTAACAGTGCAGTAGTATCTGACAGTGCAGTAGTGTCTAACAGTGCAGTAGTGTCTAATAGTGCAGTAGTGTCTAACAGTGCAGTAGTGACTAACAGTGCAGTAGTATCTAACAGTGCAGTAGTATCTAACAGTGCAGTAGTGTCTAACAGTGCAGTAGTGTCTAACAGTGCAGTAGTGTCTAACAGTAGTGTCTAACAGTGCAGTAGTGTCTAACAGTAGTATCTAACAGTGCAGTAGTGTCTAACAGTGCAGTAGTGTCTAACAGTAGTATCTAACAGTGCAGTAGTGTCTAACAGTGCAGTAGTGTCTAACAGTGTAGTATCTAACAGTGCAGTAGTATCTAACAGTGCAGTAGTGTCTAACAGTGCAGTAGTGTCTAACAGTGTAGTGTCTAACAGTGCAGTAGTGTCTAACAGTGCAGTAGTATCTAACTGTGCAGTAGTATCTAACAGTGCAGTAGTGTCTAACAGTGCAGTAGTATCTAACAGTGCAGTAGTGTCTAACAGTGCAGTAGTGTCTAACAGTGCAGTAGTATCTAACAGTGCAGTAGTGTCTAACAGTGCAGTAGTATCTAATAGTGCAGTAGTATCTAATAGTGCAGTAGTGTCTAACAGTGCAGTAGTATCTAACAGTGCAGTAGTGTCTAACAGTGCAGTAGTGTCTAACAGTGCAGTAGTGTCTAACAGTGCAGTAGTGTCTAACAGTGCAGTAGTGTGTAATAGTGCAGTAGTGTCTAACAGTGCAGTAGTATCTAATAGTGCAGTAGTGTCTAACAGTACAGTAGTGTCTAACAGTGCAGTAGTGTCTAACAGTGCAGTAGTATCTAATAGTGCAGTAGTGTCTAACAGTCCAGTAGTGTCTAACAGTACAGTAGTGTCTAACAGTGCAGTAGTGTCTAACAGTGCAGTAGTATCTAAAAGTGCAGTAGTGTCTAACAGTGCAGTAGTGTCTAACAGTGCAGTAGTGTCTAACAGTGCAGTAGTGTGTAACAGTGCAGTAGTGTCTAACAGTGCAGTAGTATCTAACAGTGCAGTAGTGTCTAACAGTGCAGTAGTGTGTAATAGTGCAGTAGTGTCTAACAGTGCAGTAGTATCTAATAGTGCAGTAGTGTCTAACAGTGCAGTAGTATCTAATAGTGCAGTAGTGTCTAACAGTGCAGTAGTGTCTAACAGTGCAGTAGTATCTAACAGTGCAGTAGTGTCTAACAGTGCAGTAGTATCTAACAGTGCAGTAGTATCTAACGGTGCAGTAGTGTCTAACAGTGCAGTAGTATCTAACAGTGCAGTAGTATCTAACAGTGCAGTAGTGTCTAACAGTGCAGTAGTGTCTAACAGTGCAGTAGTATCTAACAGTAGTGTCTAACAGTGCAGTAGTATCTAACAGTGCAGTAGTGTCTAACAGTGCAGTAGTATCTAACAGTGCAGTAGTATCTAACAGTGCAGTAGTGTCTAACAGTGCAGTAGTATCTAACAGTGCAGTAGTATCTAACAGTGCAGTAGTATCTAACAGTGCAGTAGTATCTAACAGTGCAGTAGTGTCTAACAGTGTAGTAGTATCTAACAGTGCAGTAGTGTCTAACAGTGTAGTAGTATCTAACAGTGCAGTAGTATCTAACAGTGCAGTAGTATCTAACAGTGCAGTAGTATCTAACAGTGCAGTAGTGTCTAACAGTAGTATCTAACAGTGCAGTAGTATCTAACAGTGTAGTAGTGTCTAACAGTGTAGTAGTATCTAACAGTGCAGTAGTATCTAACAGTGCAGTAGTATCTAACAGTGCAGTAGTATCTAACAGTGCAGTAGTATCTAACAGTAGTATCTAACAGTGCAGTAGTGTCTAACAGTGCAGTAGTGTCTAACAGTGCAGTAGTATCTAACAGTGCAGTAGTATCGAACAGTGCAGTAGTATCTAACAGTGCAGTAGTATCGAACAGTGCAGTAGTATCTAACAGTGCAGTAGTGTCTAACAGTGCAGTAGTATCTAAAAATGATTCACAAAATATACACAAATCTAAAAGTAAAAGAATGGAATTAAGAAATATATAAATATTAGGACGAGCAATGTTGGAGTGGCATTGACTAAAATACAGTAGAATATAATACAGTAAATAGATATGAGATGAGTAAAGCAGTATGTAAACATTATTACAGTGACTAGTGTTCCATCGTTAAAGTGGCCAGTGATTCCATGTCTATGTATATACGGCAGCAGCCTCTAAGGTGCAGGGTTGAGTAACCGGGTCGAAGCCGGCTAGTGATGGCAATTTAACAGTTTGATGGCCTTGGGATAGAAGCTGTTTTTCAGTCTCTCGGTACCAGCTTTGATGCACCTGTACTGACCTCTCCTTCTGGATGATAATGGGGTGAACAGGCCGTGGCTCAGGTGGTTGATGTCCTCTATGATCTTTTTGGCCTGTAACATGGGGTGCTGTAGGTGTCCTGGAGGGCAGGTAGAAATGTTGTTGAGTCACCATGGTCATGTTACTTCTGGGGACACTGGAGCAAAACCAAAAGAGTGTTTCTTATTGGACACGTACAAAGATAGTGCTTCCTGTTTCACTCCGTTATTGAGGGTTTTCTTCCATTTTGTGCCTACTTAATGCTTCCTGTTTCACTCCGTTATGGAGGGTTTTCTTCCATTTTGTGCCTACTTAATGCTTCCCTGTTTCACTCTGTTATGGAGGGTTTTCTTCCATTTTGTGCCTACTTAATGCCTCCCTGTTTCACTCCGTTATGGAGGGTTTTCTTCCATTTTGTGCCTACTTAATGCTTCCTGTTTCACTCCGTTATGGAGGGTTTTCTTCCATTTTGTGCCTACTTAATGCTTCCTGTTTCACTCCGTTATGGAGGGTTTTCTTCCATTTTGTGCCTACTTAATACTTCCCTGTTTCACTCCGTTATGGAGGGTTTTCTTCCATTTTGTGCCTACTTAATGCTTCCCTGTTTCACTCCGTTACGGAGGGTTTTCTTCCATTTTGTGCCTACTTAATGCTTCCCTATTTCACTCCGTTATGGAGGGGTTTCTCCCATTTTGTGCCTACTTAATGCTTCCCTGTTTCACTCCGTTATGGAGGGTTTTCTTCCATTTTGTGTCTACTTAATACTTCCCTGTTTCACTCCGTTACGGAGGGTTTTCTTCCATTTTGTGCCTACTTAATGCTTCCCTGTTTCACTCCGTTATGGAGGGTTTTCTTCCATTTTGTGCCTACTTAATGCTTCCTGTTTCACTCCGTTATGGAGGGTTTTCTTCCATTTTGTGCCTACTTAATGCTTCCCTGTTTCACTCCGTTATGGAGGGTTTTCTTCCATTTTGTGCCTACTTAATACAACCCACTTACTGTGTTGGAGGAGAGGGTGAATGAATGAAGTTCAGTACTGTAAATTCTTTACATTGCACAAATCTAGCAAAAGCTTAGGGCCACAGATTTCCTTCAAACTTAAAATCTGTTCTCATGTAGATACTCTGTGGTTAGTTTAGCGCTGTCTTGCAGCCGTTTAGCTTTGCCTCAGATCACACACTGATGACAGACAGCACATACACTGAGTAGTGGAGAGGAGACCGGTGGCTACACACACACACACACACACACACACACACACACACACACACACACACACACACACACACACACACACACACACACACACACACACACACACACACACACACACACACACACACACACACACACACACACTAGCTAGCGTTATTATTACAGGTTTATAATTCATCACTCGTCCCCTTGAACCCTCCGTGGCACACACACACACGGATGCACACACACACTCACACACAAACACACACACATTAAAAAGCACCCACGTACACACACCCTCCCACGCCCTGGCCCCATCAACGCTAGTCAGGGAGGACTATCCAGACTCTGGTATATCCGGGCTACTCCTCAAGCCAGCAGGATGTTGTAGTAGCTGCTGCTAGCCTCCATCTCTTTAAATCAATGTGTTCTGCTACACTATTTCCCCCAGATACACTAGTTAGACTGCGGCCCAAATGGCACCTTATTCATGATCACCAGGCAGCCCCAGATATTGATCTCTCCATGTAGTGATCACCAGGCAGCCCCAGATATTGATCTCTCCATGTAGTGATCACCAGGCAGCCCCAGATATTGATCTCTCCGTGTAGTGATCACCAGGCAGCCCCAGATATTGATCTCTCCATGTAGTGATCACCAGGCAGCCCCAGATATTGATCTCTCCCATGTAGTGATCACCAGGCAGCCCCAGATATTGATCTCTCCATGTAGTGATCACCAGGCAGCCCCAGATATTGATCTCTCCATGTAGTGATCACCAGGCAGCCCCAGATATTGATCTCTCCATATAGTGATCACCAGGCATCCCCAGATATTCATCTCTCCATGTAGTGATCACCAGGCAGCCCCAGATTTTGATCTCTCCGTGTAGTGATCACCAGGCAGCCCCAGATATTGATCTCTCCATGTAGTGATCACCAGGCAGCCCCAGATATTGATCTCTCCATGTAGTGATCACCAGGCAGCCCCAGATATTGATCTCTCCATGTAGTGATCACCAGGCAGCCCCAGATATTGATCTCTCCATGTAGTGATCACCAGGCAGCCCCAGATATTGATCTCTCCATGTAGTGATCACCAGGCAGCCCCAGATATTGATCTCTCCCATGTTGCATTTCAGGGCTTAACAAAGTAAAACTGTCTGCCTGGCCCAGGCCTACAGGACTGACTGTTAGACTAGAGGCACAGAAAACACACACACACACACACACACACACACACACACACACACACACACACACACACACACACACACACACACACACACACACACACACACACACACACACACACACACACACACACACACACACACACACACACACACACACACACACACCCGAGACCTTTAGGAGTGTGTAAGGCTAGAAGCCATGAGGCAGGGTGTTAACGGAGGAGATACCTGGCTCTGACTGAGATGTGTGTGTTTGCAGGGTGTCCCCTATGTGGAGGGCAATGGGATGAGCAGTCTGTACAAACTGCAGGTAAGAACTTCACTGTACTCATCCTCATCACCTTGGTGAGTCAGGTGTTGCCTCCCTACCGATGCATCCCTACCGATGCAACTAGCATCACAGTGCTAGTCAACAGTTGTATAGCTGACATGTTACTCATAGTCTGTTGATTGTTTGTTGAGCATCGGTAGGGTGACCCTCAAAGTAAAGGTTACCACATTCCCCTATATACTGTAGGCTACTGTAGATACCATGTCATCAGATACCATGTCATCAGATACCATATTATCACATACCATATAATCAGATACCATGTCATCAGATACCATGTCATCAGATACCGTGTCATCAGATACCATATCATCAGATACCATGTCATCAGATACTATGTCTTCAGATACCATGTCATCAGATACCATATTATCACATACCATATAATCAGATACCATATCATCAGATACTATGTCATCAGATACCATGTCATCAGATACCATATCATCAGATACCATGTCATCAGATACCATGTCATCAGATACCATGTCATCAGATACCATGTTATCAGATACCGTGTCATCAGATACCGTGTCATCAGATACCGTGTCATCAGATGCCGTGTCATCAGATGCCGTGTCATCAGATGCCGTGTCATCAGATACCGTGTCATCAGATACCGTGTCATCAGATACCATATTATCAGATACCATATTATCAGATACCGTGTCATCAGATACCATATTATCAGATACTGTGTCATCAGATACCATATAATCAGATACCGTGTCATCAGATACCATGTCATCAGATACCATGTCATCAGATACCATGTCATCAGATACCATATTATCAGATGCCGTGTCATCAGATACCATGTCATCAAATACCGTGTCATCAGATACAATGTCATCAGATACCATATCATCAGATACCATATTATCAGATACCGTGTCATCACATACCATATTATCAGATACCGTGTCATCAGATACCATATAATCAGATACTGTGTCATCAGATACCATGTCAGCGTTGTGTTGAATGTTATGATGATAATACTAGTTTCTCCACAGAGTGGAGGAGCCATCTCAGGACCCCCTGGACCACCAGGTGCACCAGTAAGTACCATCTACTGTCTCATCATCCATCCTCCTACTGTATCATCCTCCCACTGTCTCATCATCCATCATCCTACTGTATCATCCTCCTACTGTCTCATCCTCCTACTGTATCATCCTCCTACTGTCTCATCATCCTGCTGTCTCATCCTCCTACTGTATCATCCTCCTACTGTCTCATCATCTACTGTCTCATCATCCATTCTCCGAATGTATCATCCTCCTACTGTCTCATCATCCTGCTGTCTCATCATCCATCCTCCTACTGTCTCATCATCCTACTGTATTATCATCTACTGTCTCATCATCTACTGTCTCATCATCCATCCTCCTACTGTCTCATCATCCTACTGTCTCATCAACCTACTGTCTTATCATCTACTGTCTCATCATCTACTGTCTCATCATCCATCCTCCTACTGTCTCATCATCCTACTGTCTCATCATCCTACTGTCTCATCATCCTACTGTCTCATCATCTATCCTCCTACTGTCTCATCCTCCTACTGTCTCATCATCCTACTGTCTCATCCTCCTACTGTCTCATCCTCCTACTGTCTCATCATCCTACTGTCTTATCATCTACTGTCTCATCATCTACTGTCTCATCATCCATCCTCCTACTGTCTCATCCTCCTTCTGTCTCATCATCCTACTGTCTCATCATCCTACTGTCTCATCATCCTACTGTCTCATCCTTCTACTGTCTCATCATCCTACTGTCTCATCATCCTACTGTCTCATCATCCTACTGTCTCATCATCCTACTGTCTCATCCTCCTACTGTCTCATCATCCTACTGTCTCATCCTCCTACTGTCTCATCATCCTACTGTCTCATCCTCCTACTGTCTCATCATCCTACTGTCTCATCCTACTACTGTCTCATCATCCTACTGTCTCATCATCCTACTGTCTCATCATCCTACTGTCTCATCCTCCTACTGTCTCATCATCCTACTGTCTCATCCTCCTACTGTCTCATCCTCCTACTGTCTCATCCTCCTACTGTCTCATCCTCCTACTGTCTCATCATCCTACTGTCTCATCATCCTACTGTCTCATCATCCTACTGTCTCATCCTCCTACTGTCTCATCATCCTACTGTCTCATCATCTATCATCCTACTGTCTCATCATCCTACTGTCTCATCATCTATCATCCTACTGTCTCATCATCCTACTGTCTCATCATCCTGCTGTCTCATCATCCTACTGTCTCATCATCCTACTGTCTCATCATCTATCATCCTACTGTCTCATCATCCTGCTGTCTCATCATCCTACTGTCTCATCATCCTACTGTCTCATCATCCTACTGTCTCATCATCCTACTGTCTCATCATCTATCATCCTACTGTCTCATCATCCTACTGTCTCATCATCTATCATCCTACTGTCTCATCATCCTGCTGTCTCATCATCCTACTGTCTCATCATCCTGCTGTCTCATCATCCTACTGTCTCATCATCCTACTGTCTCATCATCTATCATCCTACTGTCTCATCATCCTGCTGTCTCATCATCCTACTGTCTCATCCTCCCACTGTCTCATCATCCTGCTGTCTCATCGTCCCACTGTCTCATCATCCTACTGTCTCATCATCCATCATCCTACTGTCTCATCCTCCTACTGTCTCATCATCCTACTGTCTCATCATCCTACGGTCTCATCATCCTACTGTCTCATCATCCATCATCCTACTGTCTCATCATCCATCATCCTACTGTCTCATCATCCATCATCCTACTGTCTCATCCTCCTACTGTCTCATCATCCTGCTGTCTCATCGTCCCACTGTCTCATCATCCTACTGTCTCATCATCCATCATCCTACTGTCTCATCATCCTACTATCTCATCATCCTGCTGTCTCATCGTCCCACTGTCTCATCATCCTACTGTCTCATCATCCCACTGTCTCATCATCCTACTGTCTCATCATCCATCATCCTACTGTCTCATCATCCTACTGTCTCATCATCCTACTGTCTCATCATCCCACTGTCTCATCATCCTACTGTCTCATCATCCATCCTAACCAGACATGTATTCAGATCCTGTGTACTGTACTGTCAGGGTCAGAAACACACAGGCCATACTTTATCATCCTAAGAGTAGCTGTCATCTCCTTCACTGTCTCCAGGCCTCTAGTTAGACTCAGTCATGTTCAGGGAGAGCTCACTGGTGGGAAGAAACAGACAGACAGACAGACAGACAGACAGACAGACAGACAGACAGACAGACAGAGAGACAGACAGACAGAGAGAGAGAGAGAGAGAGAGAGAGAGAGAGAGAGAGAGAGAGAGAGAGAGAGAGAGAGAGAGAGAGAGAGAGAGAGAGAGAGAGAGAGAGAGAGAGAGAGAGAGAGAGAGAGAGAGAGAGGTGGCCTGACTCTGTTCTCCCTGCATTGTGCCTCTGTGGCGAGGTGTGGTGACCTGATTTACTTATCAAAGCCACTGAGCTCTGCCCTTATCAGTCTGTCTGTAATCTACCTACAACCCTCGGAGACTTTACCTCTTCCATCATAACACACAGACACTCCGCTCATAGGACCTGCAGGGGTCCACAAAGAGAACTCAGATAAACTGGTCAACTGTTTTTCACACAACGGGCAGCCTACCCAGGGACCACAGTAGAATCTCTGGGGAGCTTTTCTCTGTCTGTCTGTCTGTCTGCATCTAACATGTACAGTACTGCTGGGGGTATCATGAAGTGGTTTGGTACTCCCAGAGAGCATCTAACATGTACAGTACTGCTGGGGGTATCATGAAGTGGTTTGATACTCCCAGAGAGCATCTAACATGTACAGTACTGCTGGGGGTATCATGAAGTGGTTTGATACTCCCAGAGAGCATCTAACATGTACAGTACTGCTGGGGGTATCATGAAGTGGTTTAGTATTCCCAGAGAGCATCTAACATGTACAGTACTGCTGGGGGTATCATGAAGTGGTTTGGTACTCACAGAGAGCATCTAACATGTACAGTACTGCTGGGGGTATCATGAAGGGGTTTCATACTCCCAGAGGGCATCTAACATGTACAGTACTGCTGGGGGTATCATGAAGTGGTTTGGTACTCCCAGAGAGCATTTACTGAATGTTAAATATATTACCTGTCAGGTATATTAACTCTTTGTAATGTACACTTGTTAAATGTATTTATCTTAAATGTAATGTATTTAATGTCAATTGTAATAGTTTATAATGTCATTTTAGGTCTGAGTTGGACTCTAGGAAGATTAGCTGTCGCCATGGCATCTGCTAACAGGGATCCTAATGAAACATTCAATTAATTCTAGAAGAATTAAGAAATAATTAAAGTGACGAGTTAAAATGGAGAACAATAAAAGCAACAGGCTACAGTAAATTATACAATATGTCCATTTTAGTTTACTTCCAATTAGATTTTGCTGTTTGTTTTATGTCTCTAATTGTTTACATTTTTTTGCACGCTGTTAACTTTTATTGACAATAAGTCTGACTTTATGACTATAACTGTACAGCTGCCAGTGTATATAAACAGTACAGTCATATCCTGTATTAAACTTGACACTTACCAAAAGTG